>NC_138548.1:86753315-86943315 GCF_964273705.1 Natrix helvetica
CAAGTGTTTGTTTTAGGTTAACACTGGGTTTGCCTTGGCAGGAAGAGCAATTATGCCTACAGGATTTCTGTCCCAAACTATGTCCATCTGACCTTGTACAGAAGAAATAACAAGGAAGGAAAAAGAAGATCAGTCAAGAGTTGTTGTAATTATTTTGGTAGTCTCAGTAGCCACAGAATCTAATAACACCTTCAAGGTCAACCAGCTTTGTTAGGGTATAGAATTCTGTGACCAAAACTTAAAACTAATAATTATAAAGCTGGGGGGAAGAGACAAGTTAGTTAGTCTACTCTATGCCATAAAGTATATCCAGAGTCTGGTTAGAATCAGTATTAAGTTGTTACCAGATTCTGGGTATACTTTACGGCATAGACTAACTAACATGTCTCTTTCATCCAACTTTATAATTATCTCTATGCAAGTGTGTTGGACTAGACACCACCAAGATCATCTTACACCTTACAAATGTTTTGCAAGATACAGTATTTTAAGAGCATTTTAATAGAAGCTAATTTAAAGCATGCTATTTCAAGATTATAGTTTAGGTTTAAAGAACAGACAATAGGAAGATGAATAGAAAGTGTAAAAGGAAGCAAATTGGAGGGCAAAGAAAGCTAGTTCAGGACTATGCATAAGGTTCTACCATTGAAATGGGCAGGAGAGGAAAAGAAGAAATAATATCTGAAAATAGTAGGGTAAAGAAAATGTGTGGGCAAAAGATGAGGGAGAGCAGGCACCAGGTTTGATGCAACAATAACCAGAGCAATCCTTAATGACAACTGAATCGATGCGGTGTGAAATTTTGGAAGCTTCACCTATAAAACGAAGCTGAGAAGTAGCCCAGAGATCTAGTTCAAGAGGAGAAAGATTCTGGGACAAGAATGAGAGAAGAAAAGAGGATTGAAGACTCACTCATGAAGGTAGCAATCAGCAATCAGCTATAAGAGACAATCAGAGTGAGTACATTTAGAAAGGTGGAGGATGAAAATTGTTTGATTACTGGACTGTTAATATAATAGTTTAGAATAAAGTGTGCATATTGCTTATCTGTATGATGCAGGTAAATCTGCAAAAAGTACATAATGGCATATTCTTCTTCTTCATTATTATTATTATTAGATGTCCTGGGAGGGAATGAAATATTTTGTTCCATTTGCTAGAAGCAGTTATAACAGAAAATCAGATTTTATTTGAATAAAATCTATAGTTTTGAGAAATGATGGTATGTAGCAGATTATTGGGAACTCGGCTGCTGAACTCAAGACTGGCTATAGTATAATAGCTGGAATTTTGTAAATAAGAAAATATTCATGGCTTTAAAAATTATTTTATTCTCCTTATTTTCATGAAATGGTTTTACTTTATAAAATGTGTACTGTATGTGTCTATTATAGTTCATATTTGAGTTATAAATTAATATTCAGTTCTTAAGAGTAAATGGTACATTTACTCCTTACTCAATCCTAACTTGAAAGAAATCATTACCTTTATTCATGGGGGAATTGCACAAATTCACACTATCACTTTGTTCGGGTCATAGTATTGCAAAGTTTGGAAATGTCTGCCTTAAATTGAGATCACTCAATGCTTATTGAAAGCAACTTTATGAATACAGCCATATCACTTATACATCAAACAGAATTCCAACATTACTTCTGTGCATTAGCCGTTCTGCTAATTATGCTTCTGAAAGAAAAAAAAAGGTGCAACCTATTTTAGTGCTTGTTAAAGGCTTGTCTGCTCTGTAATATACAGTATAATTGTATGTTTTAAGGTGAATTAAGAGGTCAAAATGTAAATTGCTAGTTTTACAGCAGCTTTAAATAATAATCATCCACTGTGTCAAGATTTAAGGCTTGAGTGGATATTGTATTTAAGGAGCAATAGCACAAGTCATATTTTTATACTAGCTCAATATTTTCAGGGCTTGCAAAATGCATCATCTGTAACTCTAAATTATGTTCTGCAGCTGCACAGATTCTATATGACTTTAATGCAATTCCCAAGGCCTGCAGCACAACCTGGATATACACATTTACCTGTGGGAACTTCACTGATATCAAAGGGCAAGCGCAAAATGTTAAGTGTGATGAAGTTGGGTTTTGTTTTCTATTTTAGAATTTTAAAATAGGAGGGGGAAAAATCAGCTTCACACAATGTGTTTACTGCAATATATAGGAATCTGTGCATGGTGGGAGGATCAGGGAGAGGATTAGAGCTGCATATTAATTACAAGTAGCATTTGATTTGTGAGCACAGGTAGGATTGATATTTTGGTCACTAAGTGATGTGGTTGATAAGCAGGTCATCAATGACTGGACCCAACCTTACAAACATTTTTTTTTTACCGTGAATTACACTGTCATCAAACAAGTTTGGCTTCCCCCATTAAATTTACAGATTTTATATGACTTTAATGCAATTCCCAAGGCCTCTGGGAAGGTGAAAATTGTGATCATGTGGTTGCAGGAGACCACAATCATTGCAAATGCAAGCAAATGCCAAAGTTTTGATCATGTGACCCTAGTAATGGTACAATGGTCATAACTTTGAACATGGGTTGTAAGTCATGATTTTCAGTGCTGTTGCAACTTTGAGCTATAATTAAATGAATCGTCCTAAACTGAGGGTTACCTGCATGAAGCTGAGAGAACTAATATGCCAGTTAACTACCCAGGCACTGTTAAGTGTGAGAAAATATTGAGAGTATGGTATGAAATGCATGGGAGGAACTCTTGACTTTGCCAAAGGATACAGTGAAAATGAGAAAAGTTATAAAAATATAGAGATACACCAGGATAAAAGGGAGGGGGAAAAATAGTGTAACATGGAGGGGAAAACAGTTTACTTATAAATAACTTGCAGATGTTATTTCTTAAACAGAAAATTCAAGCTTACTGATAAGATCATCTGTAACATTAAATAAGTTGCAGGTTTTCATTTACATAATACTCATTTGTGTTATGGAAATGGAGCATGGATTAGCAGTAGTTGGGGGGGGGGGATGGCCTATAGCCTCTTATATACTCTGCCTGGTCAGAATCTGTGATAGGATACAATTATCTGTTCCTACTATATCATTTTGTCCATGCTTTCATCATTTTTTTTAAAAAAAAACTTACAATATTACTTTGTTTTATAGATATAAATTAGTTCATTGCTCCAAATGTTTTATTTGGCACATTTTATAAACATGGTATTATTTTACTCATAATTCTCAGGAAGATATAACTGAATGCGTGAATCACAGCTGCTAATTCAGATATTTTTTTCTTTAAAAGTTGAGTTTTTATTTAAATTTATACTTAAAAATATAAATATATTCACTAGCAATATGCAGACACCAGACCATAGAAAAAGCAACTAGCTTCATCCAACACTACAAGTGAAATATTGATTCTCTTTCACTTTCTCTCCTTCCCTTCTTCTCTCTCTCTGCTGTCTCCAAATATATATTTTGAAAAATGTTCCAATAACATGATGCAGATTTAACAGCTTATTTGGAAAAGGAAGGAGATAGGGAGAAAAAAATCTTACATACTATACAATACAATAGCAGAGTTGGAAGGGACCTTGGGGGTCTTATAGTCCAACCCCCTGCCTAGGCAGGAAACCCTATACCGTTTCAGACAAATGGCTATCCAACATCTTCTTAAAGACTTCCAGTGTCGGGGCATTCACAACGTTTGGAGGCAAGCTGTTCCACTGATTAATTGTTCTAACTGTCAGGAAGTTTCTCCTCAGTTCTAAGTTGCTTCTCTCCTTGATTAGTTTCCACCCATTGCTTCTTGTTCTACCCTCAGGTGCCCTGGAGAATAGTTTGACTTCCTCTTCCTTGTGACAACCCCTGAGATATTGGAACACTGCTATCATGTCTCCCCTAGTCTTTCTTTCTATTAATCTAGACATACCCAGTTCCTGCAACCATTCTTCATATGTTTTACTCTCCAGTCCCCTAATCATATTTGTTGCTCTTCTCTGCACTCTTTCTAGAGTCTCCACATATTTTCTACATCGTGGTGACCAAAACTGAATGCAGTATTCCAAGTGTGGCCTTACCAAGGCATTATAAAGTGGTATTAACACTTCACGTGATCTTATTTATTTCTATTTATCTCTATTTATGCAGCCTAGAACTGTGTTGGCTTTTTTGGCAGCTGCTGCACACTGCTGGCTCATATTTAAATGGTTGTCCACTAGGACTCCAAGATCTCTTTCACAGTTACTACAGTTACTACAGTTGAGCAAGATACCACCTATACTGTACCTGTGCATTTCGTTTTTGTTGCCTAAATGTAGAACCTTATTCTTTTCACCATTGAATTTCATTTTATTAGATAGCGCCCAATGTTCAAGTTTGTCAAGATCCTTCTGTATCTTTAGCCTATCTTCTGGAGTGTTGGCTATTCCTGCCAGCTTGGTGTGATCTGCAAATTTGATGAGTTCCCCATTTATTCCCTCATCCAAATCATTGATGAAGATGTTGAAAGTACTGGGCCCAAAACAGAGCCTTGGGGTACTCCAATGCATACTTCCCTCCATGTAGATGCAGTTCCATTGAGGACTACACGTTGAGTGTGGTTGGTCAGCCAGTTATGAATTCATCTGGTGGTGATGCTGTCCAACCCACATTCTTCTACTTTACCTAGCAGTAGGTTATGGTCTACCTTATCCAATGCCTTACTGAAGTCCAAGTAAATTATATTGACGGCATTCCTCTGGTCCACTAATTTTGTCACTTTGTCAAAGAATGCAATAAGGTTAGTCTGGCATGATCTGTTTTTGACAAACCCATGTTGGCTTTTAGCTATTACTTTGTTTGCTTCTAGGTGTTCGCTAATTCGTTGCTTGATTATCTTTTCCAGAATCTTTCCTGGTATTGAGGTCAGGCTTATAGGACTGTAGTTTCCTGGATCTATTTTTTTCCCTTTTTTGAAGATGGGAGCCACATCAGCTCTTTTCCAGTCCTCTGGTAGTTCCCCGGTGTTCCAGGATCTCTGAAAGATATAATTCAGTGGTTCTGAGATCTCGTCTGCCAGTTCCTTCAGAACCCTGGGGTGTAATCCATCCGGTCCTGGTGATTTGAACTTGTCTAGGGTAGACAGGTGCTCACTTGCCATTTTCTTCCCTATTTCAACTTGTGTTCCTAATCTGATTTTTGTGGTGCTGTTTTTGGAAGACTCCTTTGTACAGGAAGACATAATTCAAATGTACTCAAATGGTGTGCAATGTGCAGGCACAATTTCAAGTTGGAGAGATGTGTACTTAGAACAGAAATAGTAACTGAACTGATTTCAGTTTAGATTAGCTTTTGAAAAGTTTGAGCCTTAGCCCTTGTGCTTGGCTGAAGAAAGGTGGAGAAAAAAATATTGGCAGACCATTGTAGCTCATGGATCTCACCCCTGCTGAGATAATTAGAAACCAATGCCATCACCTGTGCAAAACTGCTGCTTCTCTTCCTGGAAAAAGGTGTCTAACTTTCTTGTGATTGTCATATAAGAAAGACACGTTAACTTAATGAGACATTGATCAGAAATATAATTTAAAGTAACTTTTCCTGCTGAAAAACTTTATATCCAATTTGCCGTGTGCCAGGAGACAGGCTGTTCTGTGATAACTTTAATAGAAGGTATTACACTTGCACATAATGTAACAGCAGTGAGATCCCCTCTTCCCTAGGTAGTCATATGAAATGAAGACATCAAAATATCTACCATCTGTTTCTGCTTCTGTTTTGTTTAGTACTAAGACTGAGAGAAGAAAATCTCAAAAGGTTTGATCATTTATACTAAACTCCCATTATATTTTCTCAAACTCGATGTAAATGAATCTTTCAATTCAATGAAAATATATAAACATTTATATAAACACACATTTCATCTGAAATAGTGCATTATAACAGAGCAAAATATTTTTAGAGCCTTTTCTTCTTTACTTCCTCTTTTACCACTTCTGATGTTGAGGGATTAGAAGCATTTTCTTACAAAAAGTATATATATCAGTGGTGGCTTCCTACCGGTTCACACTGGTTTGGTCGAACCGGTAGTGGTTTGTCTGCCTGGGTTGCTGGAACTAGCAGCGACCCAGGTCTGCCACACACCCAAACTGGTTCTCTGGTTCTCTTGTTTTTCAGTTCTGTGCATGCACAGAACAATTTAAATTGAACTGTGCATGTGTGTGCAGTGCACATCAAGCATGTGTGCGCACAGTACGCACATGAGTGAACCCCAGTAGTGCCTGCCAGAACTCACCTCTGATATGCATAGTAACTTGAACATTCTGTCTGTCTGTCTGTCTGTCTGTCTGTCTGTCTGTCTGTCTGTGTCTGTGCCTGTCTCTGTCTCTGTCTCTGTCTCTCTGTCTCTCTCTGTCTCTCTGTCTCTCTCTCTTTCTCTCTCTTTCTCTCTCTCCTGTTTGAATTGGCCTAGAAATTATTCTGGTGCAGAATCAATTATTATAATTGCTAAATATATATTTCATTGACCAGGAAACATACAGAATAAAGCCTGGTATCTCTCCAGAACTGCTCAATTATTCAAGATCCAACAAATCATGGGAAACGTTTCCACAGCACACTGGTTTTTTGTCATTGCTTTTAGAATTAGCTCAACCTCTACAATCCTTGGGTTCTGAGATATTAGCGTTTCAGGAAAGAATACCCTATTTATGATCTAATCATTTTGATAAAGCTAATAAAGTGATTATTTGCCAAATTATTATTTGGTTATATGATGAGCAATTCCAATCAACATTTAAATTTCCCACGATGCTTCCAAATTTGTTTAATGCTGGTGCATTGTGGTTTATGCAAATAGCAAAGAGATCCAGCCACATTTTGTCAGAGAAACATTGTCTCTGTTTCCTTTCATTATAGAGTAAAGTCAAGCAGAACCTATCAAAAGATAAAATATAGTTGAAGACACTTTGCCAAGGAACTCTTTGCCACTATTATCAGCTTGTCTTTGGTGATGATATTTCCATATGATGAGGGCCCAATAGATGAAAATAATCCTCAAATTGACGTGTTATCTCTAGCACATGTCTACTGCTAGGATGAAGCTAATGCTATGCATGTACTTGGTTATTAAATTGTATTGTTTGAGAGGCTTCTGCTGCCAACTTGTGTTGAATTTAATATCACAATTCAGTGTGAAGGCTATATTCCAACTTACTTTTCCACTGACATTTCTTAAGACAGATGAAAACAATTGGGCATAATTATGACATAAAAATGATGCAAAATGATGCAAAACTATGGCTTTTATTGCTTTTTAATTAATTAGCATGAATGAAAAAAGGGAAACTATCCCTCTTTCTTGTGATCTTTTCCATGAGATAAATCAAAAGTTAATCGTTTTGAAAATGACTATTTTTTAACAACTCTTTCCAAATTATTACATAAATGAAAGTACAGAACTTGGGGAAACAAGTTAAGGCATATAGGTTTCAGAAATCCATCCCAGCAGTGGTGTCCAAAATGTCTGTCTGCCTTATACAGAGTTTATTTGACTTTTATACAGTTTTAACAAGCAAAGCAAAAGCAGGGGTAGCAACAGCATCTTATTGGTACATTCTACTTGTCAATATCTAAGTCCATCCCAGCCAGAGTTGAATCTCACATAACTCCCTGGTAGGGCCTGTCTCTGCTAGGTGAGCTCATAGGTTAAAAAGTAAAAAGCCACTGAGATCATGGCAGTTTGCTGTGCATGTCTTTACGTAACCTTTCCTGTCATTACTACATCTCACTCTTTTTTATTTTGTCAGAGAAGACCTTGTAGGAGGGGTTAATGAAAGAATCATAATCAAAAGAAGAACATCCTTACAATTACTTATACAGGGCACATACTTGACCCTGAGGCAATGCAGGAGAGGGTTTAGGGCAAAAAGCTGTGATACACATATTTTACAAAGGGAGGGAAGACACTGAATAAAACAGCAGCCACCAATCAAAACAGCACAAATGATGACTAAATAATATAGGACATTTCCAAATAAACCTGTGGGCAACCAAGCCCAAAAGCTTTCCCACAAGATCTTAAAATACCAATTTTCAAATCAGAGGCCAAATTGTGTAAAATATTGAATTGGTGTTGGATGGTTCATAATTCATCCAAAAGATTTAAACAACACATTAATTACTAAAATAGCTAAAAAAGTAGCATTAATTATTTTTTTACCAAATTACACACTAGCATTAATGTTAAAATAAGTGCAAGCAACAAGTGCTGGCACACCCACTGTGAATATAGCCAATGCTACATATTCTACTTTATTAAGCAAAGCTATCTCAGAGTCACAAATACTGTCTAGCGTGACTCCGTGCGGAGAACATCTTGAATGAAGTTGCTGTTTAAAAAGCAAAACAGGAATTAACCAACTAAAGCAACATTGTGCTTCACTAACATTAGCAGGAATGTAATTAAAAGTTTCTTGACTACATGTAAAAAACCATCCTTGAGAAAGCCAAACGTGAGCAAAGTGAAAGTCTCCTCAAAAGCTGTACAGTTTAAAACAGGTGAACTAATATGAAGACAGTGAGGTTTTTTACTTGAAGATGTACAATTAACTTCTTTTGCACACGTTATATTTTCAGGCACTGCTACTATTGGAGTATACAAAACAATTGCATCAGGGGACGGATCATAGGCAATCAACCCCTAACTAGATATAGTCTTATAGTTAAAGTTTTCATTCAATAGCAATCTACTCAAACCAGTGAAGTGTTGAATTACTGCAAGCGGGATACAAACAGGGACCAAACATGTAGAAAGCAAATTTTCCATGTCATATGATTCAGATAAGCAAGAGACATCAGTGTGTAATATTAGCTAGCTGCACCCATAGGTTTTTGCTTCAGTCTCTGTTCAAGTGAGTGTTTGGGTGAGATGACAGCAGATATCATTAAAGAGAAGTGATTAGCAATTAAACATAACCAAATGATGACTAACGAATTAGCAGTTAAAACTGCAAAGATGGCAGCATAAGTTCTCGGGGATTTGTTCCACGTGTCGTTGTTGCAGCACTGCCTGTGCTGGTGGTCAGGGTTTTCACATCACTGGATGGCTGGTCTGACAAGATCGTATTGGCCACTGTGCTGTCTGTAAAGTCACCTTGGCCATTTCTGGAACTGGATTTGGGGACTGTACCACAATATCCTTAGCTGGACGAACACTACGTGCTAGAATCCACAAAGATCTGTAGAAGCAAGCACAGCATATCCTCATCCCCTTAGAGGGGGAGGCATACAAACTTTTTTAACCTGTTATGCTACCCATGCCAAATTAGCCAAATTGGGGTA
The DNA here is from genome assembly GCF_964273705.1 of Natrix helvetica. Classification (NCBI taxonomy): domain Eukaryota; kingdom Metazoa; phylum Chordata; class Lepidosauria; order Squamata; family Natricidae; genus Natrix; species Natrix helvetica. Next base: position 86,762,614 of record NC_138548.1, read on the forward strand.
TGCCAAATTTGACAAATTTAACAAATTGATTGATTGAGTACCCAAGAGCCCTCCTTTTTTAAAATTGTTTGTGAAGACAGTCCTTAAAGGACCAATTACCATGTTCCACAATGGCTTGACCTGTGGAATTGTAAGGAAGCCCATGAATTAGAACAATGTTCCAATTTGTACAAAATTGCAAAAAGGCCAATGAAAAATAGGCCATTGTCAGTTTTTAAAAAGAAAAGAATTGACCCAAAATAGTAATAGCTGAAAAAAGATGAGAAATAACATGATTAGCTGTTTCTCCTAGTTGAAATGTGGCCCAAAACACTCCTGAATAGAAACATGAATATATTTCCAGGGAGCCAGAGAGGGAACATAGGTGACATCCATTTGCCATAGCTGATTAAAGGCCAAACCACGGGGACTAACCCCTGTGTCCCCAGAGGGGGATGCTTCAGAACGCTGGGGGCAAGATGAAACAATTTGCTTGGCTTGGTTGAGTGGAATATGGCAAGCTTGTGCCAGCCCCCTGGCATTCTGATGGGAAAAAAAGAATGATTAAAGAATGGATCTGAAAAGAGAATAGGTAAAACATGAACAACAACATCTGCTTAAATGGAACCTTCAGAGAGAGGTCCGGAAAGAGACAAATGACTACGTATATGAGAAACAAAATATAAATGCTTTCAGTCTTATAATAGTTGCTACAATGTAAAAAACAAAGCCATGAGATTAAGAATCAATCCTGGATGTGATGAAAGCTCCTGGAAAATCAAAAATAAGTTAACACACATAATGAAAGTCAGAAATTTAGTTTAAAAGCTTGTTGAGAAAAGATTTAGAAAGCTAAAATAGCAACAAACAATTTTAAATGTTGCAGGGACAACTGTATTGTAGGGTAGGAAACTTTCATGAGAGTCCTTGTAAGCGATCGCTCCTCTCATTCACCCTCCATCTGAAAAAACATAAAAGCTTGCAAAAGCAGAGAAACAAATGCAATATACAAACGGGAAAAGAAAAAGTTATTAAACACACAAACTGAGGATCTTTAGGCAAATGATATAAATACAGCCCACATAGTCAGTTAAAGCACACTGAAGAGATGTTATTCTGAAAATAAAAATGAAAATCATATTTTGGAATAGGAAAAACAATATTAATCAAATCAGTCCAATTTCTTCAAGAAACTCAAGGTTATTAATTGGACAACTGCCTGAAAAAATGGAAAAACATTTTGAAACTGTGTCTTTTTGTCTGAATATTCCTATAGGCAGCTTACTAGTAAAAACATCAAAAGAATTAGCTAACAATTTATACGATCCACAAAAGGAATGCTCAAAATCTCATTAATCTTTTCAACTGTGGCAAGGGCTGCAGAAAAAAAATCACAATGAAATCGCTGGACTGTTTTCCTTTGGTCAATAAATCAAATAAAGAAATAAGCAAATGTGCCGGCAAAGAAAAATATGGACGAACCCAAGTAAGGGTCCCCAGCAACTGCCGTAAATTAATTAGCAAAATACTTTCGTGTACATTTAAACAAAGAAAAAAATGGAGCAAGAAAAAATTAGACACCTAAATCATTTTGTATTTCTGAAAGCCAATTAGGTGATATCTTTGGGGTTCTAATTAAAATATCATCCATGTAATGATTTAACAAAGCTGATGGATAACATTTACGAAAAGGATCCAATTCTGCAACATAAATCTGACACCAATGAAATAACTTTGGACATTTTGCTTTTGGTTTTGACCCTTGATTGAAAGGGCCATGGGAGGTTGCAGACATAACCCCTCCCTGGATTTTGACATTCCAAATTAGTTCGACAAGAGGCTGTTCCTATATCTTGACACACTTTAATCATATCTGCCAAACCAGGATCATTCCGAAGACCAATAATTGCCCTCCGACATTCGGAAGTAGCATTCTCCTTTGCAAATTTCATCAACAACTTCATCTGAGCCTCAGAATTGTCTATTTGTTGTTTTAAAGCATCCTGCAATCTGTTAACAAAATCAAGATATGGCTCAGTACCCTTCTGCCTGATATTAGAGAAGGCTTGCTGAGGCTTGCCAGAAACAGGCACTTTAAAAACATGCTCTTCCTGACTGGGGGGGGGGGGGGTGGTGAGGAGAAGAGAAAAAACAACAGGCACAGGGAAGACAAACTTTTCAGCAGTACAGTCAAACTTTTCCTGAAAAGCAGGGCAAAGAGGGATAGAAGAAAAGCAATCCTTTAAGCCAATTACTTCATGATCTTGTGGAAAAAATTTAGGCAAACAGACAAAAAATGTATCTTCTATACCCCCCCCCTCTTTTGCTAATTGTTCCTCTGACTATGGAGAAGCAGAAGAATTAACCTCTCCATGAGAAGCTGAAAGACCAATTAAATATGACTTTGGGGGAATAATTTTTACTTGATCACAATCAATTGGAGGCTCTGTGGTCAACAGTTGTCGAGCCAAAACTTTAGAGCCAAATTTTTCCACTGCATGACGGCACTGAAACCATAGTTGTAATATTTCTACTGGGGCCCTGGGTTCAAGATGTAAAGTTTGCCCTATTTTTTCCCAGTCACATAAATGAAGTGTTCCCAGTTTGAGGTACCAAAAACATTTTCCTATCTCTTCTACCAGCTTCCTTATGCATGCCACAGGTGCTGTAACACCTGACTTTTGTAACAAGAATCCAAGTAACGTGTTGTTACTGGCATAAAGACAGCTGCAACCCATACTGACCTCTGAGGGGTCCCGTTGGACGATTGGCATGACTTGGAGTCTGATCCAGATGATAGGTAAGTATGTTGGCTGTTGCTCTCCCAAAGGGTGTCTTTGGTCCCGGGTTTTGGCACCAGATGTAGGTTTCAGAAATCCATCACAGCAGTGGTCTCCAAAATGTCTGTCTGCCTTACGCAGAGTTTATTTGGCTTTTATACAGTTTTAACAAGCAAAGCAAAAGCAGGGGTAGCAACAGCATCTTATTGGTACAGTCTACTTGTCAATATCTAAGTCCATGCCAGCCAGAGTTGAATTTCACATAACTCCCTGGTAGGGCCTGTCTCTGCTAGGTGAGCTCATAGGTTAAAAAGTAAAAAGCCACTGAGATCATGGCAGTTTGCTGCACATGTATTTACGTAACCTTTCTCCTCATTCCTACAAAGGCAGATGACAATTTTTCCTACTTTCAACGGCAATCTTTCACTACTATTTGCACAAATATATTTCATGAATAATCACCAATTTTCTTGTTATCGTAGAGACAGCAGCCAGACTGAGTATGCTCCGTCCATTAACCAATCGAACTGAGTCTACACTTATGATATCATCGGGCACTTGTGGCTCCTCCGCAGTTTCAGACTCAGTCCAACCTGGACTGGCTGTGAGAATTGATCTCTCCTACAATTTTTTTAATTATATCTTTAATTGGTGAATTCCCCCCCCCCCAAAAAAAACCCTTTGTTGTTCCTTTAAATTGGTTCCTTAAATAATCCTTTATTCTACAAATTGGAGGGAAATTAGAAACGGATCTCTGGCTACCTCTCCTCAGCCGTCTGATTGCCTGTGGCCATGAGTTTGCTCAGAAAGCCTGCCTTGCAATCAGATTGGCCAGCTCATGAGCTACGGCTCCACGGCTGTTTCCCTGTGGCGCCCCATGATTATGGGCACTCAGAGGGACGCCCAACCAGCCGTTTCACGCACAGCGGTTCCATGTGAGTCTAGTGGCCATTCTGCAGATCGCCTGGCCACACTTAGTATTGGTGGCCATTTTTCAAGCTGCAGCCATTTTGAGGCTCGGAAAAGAGAAAAAAAGTCAGCCATTTTGGATGCTTTAAAAAAGGCGCAAACTCTACAGCAGCCGTTTGGAGTGCCCAGCAATGCGGGATCACCCCAGGTGGACCAGATCAGGAGCACCTGGCCAGCAAACGGGTGAGACTATTGCCTATCTTATTGGGGTGTTGATTAATGTTTGGGGAAATGGCTGATCCAGCTATGGATATGAATGCAGGACTAGAGGAGGCATTGCCATCAGGGACAAAGAGCAGCAGGAAGAGGCAAGCCAGAGAAGCCTCTTCCTCAGGAGTAAACCCCAAGGTCTCTAAAGCAACTACCAGGGCAGAAGAGCGCAGGCAGAAGGCCCTTGAAAAAGAATTTCAGAGGGCCCCAAAACAACAACATAGACTAACTGCCCAAGCTTCCCTCCCTCCCTCCGAGGATTATCAAGTGGTGTCCCCAGCTCCACATGTCTTGCCTCCCATAGGCCCTGACCCCCCCCCCCGGCCTATTCCGAAGGGGAATTGTCTTATTCAGAGTCCTTGTCTTCCATGGAACCTGACAACAGAGGCAATTTTTTGATGTCCCTCTCAATAGGGAGCGCACCTTTGAACAGGCTTCCCTCCCAGTTACACATGGCTCTGGGACCCCACACACCATGTACACCTCTCCTGCTGATATGGCAACCATCATTGCTAAAACCATTAAACATGTCATGGCTGCTGGCCTACAACAGCAACCCCAACCTGGTCCATCACATGGCCATAAGCATAAATCTTTTGCTGCGGCTCAGCAACCTGATCCCTCTGCCTCTACTTCTCAGGCCTCAATTGGTGGGAAGCAAGATAACATGTGGGACTCAGACCTGTCTGATTACAAGGTGGTCACCCCAGATACCCCTCCCTTTACTGAATTATTCAAAACTGATCGTTTCAAGTCCCTTCTACTTAAGGCCATTAAAGCTGCTAACTTACCATCTTCTGCTTCAGCTTCTACTTCACAGGATAAACCGGCAGAACTGGCTTCAACTGAGGGTCCCAATACCCCATTCACTGAACCTACGGTGGAAAAAGAGGTGATCTCTGTTCCCAAGATATTCCTGAACATCATCCAGAAGCAGCTGACCAACCTTGACAAACATCTCTACAACATTGCTCCAGACCTCACCAAGGTCTTCGAGACTCCCCCAGTGGACACACTGGTTGCAGCCCTGTCTTCACCTACTGTGGTCTCTGGAGCCCCTGATGAGGTTCTCAAGCCTGAGGAAAAAAGGTCAGATCAAACCTTCGTCAAAAAATATCAGGCTGGGGCCTGGGCTATTAGGACCTCTACGGCCACTTCCTTTTTCTCCAGGGCAGTCCTGGTTTGGATTGAACAGCTTCAGGAGCACATTGCTCCTACTGACACTAGATCACATAGGGATCTCAACAAGATCAGGGCAGCGGTTGAATTTGGAGCTGATTCTTCACTTAATGCTGCTAGATTCGCTTCTAAAGCCATGGACTCTTTGGTCACGGCCAGGCGTGTGCTTTGGCTCAAGCCATGGCAGGCGGATGTCCATACTAAGTGGCGCCAGCAGCCTCCCCATTTAGTGGCACCCAATTATTTGGTAATCCCTTAGACCCATAACTCACAGAATCTAAAGACAAGCGCACAGTCCTTTCATCTATCTACAACAAACAGGACAGTTGGCTCGCTCCCTTCTATAGGATGTTGCCCTTTCGACCGGCGGACGGGGGACCTTCATTCCCCCATCCACAATGCCAATCCTACACTCCCAGACAGGGATCTCACCAGGACAGGTCCATTAGAAACACAAAGTGTTTCCCCTCCAAGAAAACTTACCGTGGAGGAGACAACCACTATTTTTCACATAGAAAATGACTCTCTGGACTCTCTTCTGATCGGAGGCCACCTGGCATTCTTTGTCCACCACTGGGAGGAGACCACAACAGACAATTGGGTACTCAAAACTGTCAAATTTGGTATCATGCTAGAATTCCTCTCCATCCCCCAGGAACACTTCGTGCCATGCCCTGTCTCTCGGTGTCCTCGCAAAAGGGCACTAATGGAACAGGCCATTCAGCACCTGTTGGAGATCTGGGCCATCCAATCGGTTCCTTCCCATCAGGAAGGGCAGATATTTTATTCCCGCCTGTTTGTGGTACCAAAGAATTCCGGGGGACGGAAAGCAATTTTAGATCTAAAAACATTGAACTGCCACATTGTCTATCAGCAGTTCAAAATGCATTATCTGCACACCATCATCCAGGTGGTCAGGAAAGGTGATTTCCTCACGTCGCTAGACTTGACCGAAGCTTACCTTCATATCCCCATCTTCATAGATCACCAAAAATTTCTCCGCTTCTCCTATGGGGGGAGGCACGTCCAGTACTGAGCTCTTCTGTTCGGTCTATCCTCTGCCCCCAGGGTATTCACAAATGTACTGGCAGCACTGGCCACCCACATCAGGTCATCCCCAGTTCGGATTGTCTGTTACTTGGATGACATCCTCTTGTTGTCTAGGTCTCCGGTCCAGGCAGAAAGAGATCTTGCTCTAACTATTCACACCTTGCAGAATCACGGGTTCAGGGTGAATCTCAAAAAGAGTCACCTCGTTCCCAGCACTCGCCTTCTACACCTTGGGGTCTTGATAGACACCATGGCAGAGAGGGTGTTCCTATCCAACGACTGCATTATCAGTCTAAGGAAACTTGTCAGGAAGGTGCTACGTCTACGCAAGGCATCCCTTCTTCTTCTCTCCCAAGTCTTGCGCAAGATAGTATCCTGCTTCGGGATTGTACCGTGGGCCAGGTTTCACAGCAGGAGCCTTCAATGGTTCATGCTTCCACATCAAAAGGCTGACAGGAGCAGCTCTCCTCTCACTGTCCGCCTTCCCAGACAGGTATTACACTCTCTCAAATGGTGGCAGTCCCTGGCAATTTTGCAAGGGACCTTGTTCAGAGAACCATGCTGTCTCACACTTATGACGGACACAGGTCTGACAGGATGGGGGGCACACATGCAGGACCTAGTGGCTCAGGGTCAATGGTCCCTCGAAGAGAGCCAAAACAGCATAAATTGGCTAGAATTGTGGGCGGTTCGCCTCGCCCTCAGACACTTATTTATTTATTTATTTATTTATTGGATTTCTAAACCACCCCCTCCCCCAAAAAGGGACTCGGGGCGGTGTACAGTCAAATAAAATGCAGATAAAATACAATAATATAAAACAATTAAATACTAAACATTTGGATGGAGGAGATAAGACTGTACAAGAAATAAATATACTATAGAAACCCTAAAAAACATCCCCAATTAAAATATCCAAACCCAATTGAAATATATCCCCGGGAGACAAAACTAAGAGAGTGCCAGGCCAGCTGATTGAAACAGGTGAGTCTTTAACTTTTGACGGAAGGAGCGGAGGTCGGTGGTAGTTCGGATAGTACAGAGTTCAGGTCCGACACATATTAGTCCTCACGGACAATACCATGACCAAGACACACATAAACAGGCAGGGGGGAACTTGTTCCTGGTCCCTGATGCAGGAGTCCAACCTGTTGTGCCAGTGGGCGGAATCTCACCTGTCATCTCTCAAGACAGAACACATATCAGGGGTCTCCAATGTCCAAGCAGACTGGCTGAGCCGGACAACAATAGATCAGGCAGAGTGCAGCATCCATCTGAACCTCTTCCATCGACTGACACTACGGTTTGGCATCACAGTCCTAGACCTGTTCATGACGGCAGACAACAACCAGGTACCCAGGTATTACTCGAGGTTCATGGACCCCATGGCAGAAGGAGATGCCAGTGGCCTAGGAGTTTCCTGTACGCATTTCCTCCCCTTCCCCTCATTCAGAGGGTAATTCAAAAAACGCTGGAGCAGGAGGCAGAACTGTTGCTGCTAGCGCCGAATTGGCCATGTCGGCCTTGGTATGCTGACCTAGTGACTCTATCAATCTCCACCCCATGGCAGATCCCACGGTCTCTCCTGTCTCTACACCAAGGGTCAGTTTGTCATCCCGACTCCCAGTGGCTACAATTAACTGCATGGCGATTGAGCAGCAAGCCTTAACAGCCAATAACATCTCTCTCAATGTCATTGCTACAATTCAGGCATCACACAGAAGCTCTACTAACCGCATTTATGATGCCACGTGGCGTACTTTTGCTCTTTTGTGTTTCAACCAGACTGTTGACCCACTTAGGGCATCCATTCCGCAGATATTGGACTTCCTGCAGAAGGGGCTTGAACAGGGACTTACCTCTAACACGCTACGCTGACAGGTGGCTGCTCTGGCCTCTGTTCTGGATGGTCTGGCATCCGAACATCTATTTTCTCATCCCTTGATACAGAGATTTCTCCATGGAGTGTCCAACCTGTGTCCCCCTGCCATACTTATATATCCGACTTGGGACTTACTTCGTGTCCTAGAGGCTTTGACTTCCGTGCCCTTTGAACCTATGAGATCCACTTCTTTGAAATTGTGGTCCTTCAAAATGTTGTTTTTGGTGGCTGTAACGTCAGCCAGATGTATTTCTGATTTGGCTGCTCTTTCAGCCAGGCATGACTTGTGTGTGTTCCATCCAGACCGAGTTGTCTTAAGACTGGACCCGACATTCATACCAAAGGGCAATAGCTGTTTCCACCGAGGTCAGGAGTTGACCTTACATGATTTCTGTCTGTCTCCCCATCACAAGAGGGAGTGCAAGTGGCACATTCTTGACGTACGTTGTGCCCTCAAGATCTACATCGACCGCACCACCTCATTCCACCACTTGGAAGCTCTCTTCATCTCCTTTCGCCAGGCCTCCTTGGGTAACAAGGTTTCATTGTCTAGTCTGAGGCGCTGGATAAGATCCTGTATTAAACTGTCTTATGAACTTCAATCCATACAGGTCACTGCAAACATACAGCTCACTCTACATGCAGCGCTGTGACATCTGCAGCTTCGTCCACACAAGCCACCTTGGAAGAAGTTTGCCAGGTGGCCAATTGAGCATCTCCCACAGTCTTCATACGTCATTACAAGTTGGACAAGTATGCATTGGCTGATGTGGCCTTTGGGAGCATGGTGCTGCAATAAGTGCTTGTGCCCTAACGGACCTTTTTTTACAATTTCCTACCCTAGTAGACAGCCCAGTCTTTGGTACGTCCCAGTCTGGCTGCTGTCTCTACGATAACAGGAAAATGGGTGTTGGTCCTTACCTGATACGCTCATTTTCTGGTAGAGTAGAGACAGCAGCCAGCCCCGCCATGGTATGGGTCATACAAGAGATTCCTTGTGCGGAGGAGAGAGAGAGAGAGATACAGTGACTATGGACTTTCACTTTTTGCTCACAATTCTCACTTGAGTCTACAGTTTTCCTTCATCTGAAACTGGGGAGGAGCCACAAGGGTCCAATGACATCATAAGTGTAGACTCAGTCTGATTGGGTAATGGAAGGAGCATACTCAGTCTCTACTGCTGCTGTCTCTACTCTACCAGAAAATGAGCGTATCAGGTAAGGACCAACGCCCATTTACAACTGGTATAAAAGTTGTATAAAATTGGCAGATTTGTTGCAGTGCTTGAAATCACAAGTGCATTCAGAACTTCAAAACTATTATTCCATATATTTCCCCAAATCCACTTAGTGAGAACTTCAGAACCAGTGATGATAATATGGAAACATAATTTCTGATTGAGATCTAGCACATTATGTGTACAGCTTTTACAAGGGCTGCTAAAAATTATGATGATTATTTTTTTCATGTGCCTAAAAAGAGTTACCCATCTGTGAAAAAAAATGCTTGGATGGTAATGTAGGTCTGAAAATATCAGTGAATTCTCTTAAATTATGTAAAATTAAGAAATAATATATTATTTAACAATAAACTTACAATTACATAATGTATTAACGAATATAGGTGTTTGCTTCTCTTCAACTATGTATTTGTAAACTTAAACTGATAATTGGGATTATTGAAAACAATATTCCAAATGTTACTTTATTCTCACCTTAAATATTATGTTGGAATGCTTATCAGACTTTCTCAGTCTGGGTCATGAAGGTGTGTGGACTGTAATTGTCAGAATTTCCAGGCAGTATTGCTGGCTGGGGAATTCTGCGAGTTGCAGTCCGCATATTTTAAAGTGGTCCAGGTTGAAATACTAGATTTCTGAACCAAGTTGTGTTGATAATGCCAGGCAAACATCCAACACAACAGAAAACGTGCACAGGCAGCCTGCATCTAAAGTCCTTTCTAATATTCAATAGCCCCAATTCCTTCCTCTCATACACATGTACATTGCAGAACTATGCAAAAAGACTTATGCAAAAAGACTTACCAGGAATTGAAGAAAAACACTTTTTTCACTTCCTTGCTAGAAACAAACAATTATAAACACCATGGTGTCAAACAGCTTCTTAAAATATGAATTTAAATTATCATTTGGTGTGATCTACTGGAGAGTGAAAACATCCCTTTCCAATTTTTTCAATCTCTCCTTAAAAAATTGTGGCAGTCAGGAACAAACAGAAGATGTTTTTTGTTTTGCCTTCTTTTTAAAGCCCTTGGTGCAATGATGAAGGTTGAGAGAATATTGATAATGCATCAAGAGGAAGGCTAACAATGGCCCTTCAAATCCCCTTCTATCCTAATTATAATGAATTAATAATATTGAAAATAAAAGGGCACTTTTATTTAATAAATATCTCATAAAATAAATAAAACTGGATTTTGTTATTTTTGTGTGTCAGTTTTCCATATAACGTGTTGATCCTTGATTCTATATACATTGAGATACTAAGGCAAAACATAGGTATACATTCTAGAAGTAATAAAATAAATCCAAAAATCCAAAACGTGTTTTTTAAAAAGGCAACTGGATTTGGGGTTTTTTTTTCCTTGAAAAAGTTTCTTTTCTCATCCAAGAAGCTTCTTCAGCTGTGATTTAATGGTGGAGAATAGAATGATTTATATTCCTTGCAATCATCTAGAGTTTAGCACTCTTTCTGAGAGTTGTTCAGGCCACTTGGACATTTATTTGTACCCTCTGGGCCACATGAATAGTGCAAATGTGTACGAAACCTTCTTGGAACTGCTGTAAGGACTGTGTTGTAAACAGGAGATAGGTGGTGTCATATCTGTCCACCTCTATTGAGAGAGGGCTGTTCAATCTTAATGTACATGGCCTTTTTAACCCCTCTTTCAAACCAGTGGTCCTCTCTGTCCAGAATGTGGGGTTTGCTATCTTCAAAAAATTAAAGTAGGTTTATGGTTAGGTCTTCATGGCAACGTGACCAAAAACTGATGTCAGGGACAGGTTTTGAGATGTTCTCTAAGGAAAGGGAAAGTGATACCTCTTTCTTGGGACTAGTTTGTTGGGACCACAGCATGGAGACTTCCATAGACATTTCAACAAAATACATTATTTATTTTGCTGTGGCAAATTTAGTTTACAAGCAACAACACTTGAATGGGACATCTTGAGGCTTGAATTCTTTTGTCTTTATTGTCTCACCGCATATGGTATAATTTATTTAAGAGAACTTTTAAGAAGGGCACACTGCAAATGTAATGTGCACGTTAAAAATCAGCTTATACAACACTCTAAACCCAAAATAGTTTTTTTAATGGTAAAACATCCCAAAGTTTGAAATCCTGAATTAATTTTTTTAAAAATCCCATATTCAGAAACAACCCTTAATTAAATTCTGAGTCAGCAACTCTTCCAATCTGAATATCCCATAAGAACAACTCTAAAGATTCAAGGTCAGGACTTCACATGCAGTTTTGTGCCCCTTAGAATGTCAATCATTTGTGAGATTCAACTAATACATTTCCCCACACATTTGGTGATTTCTTTTAATGTTTACAGCACCTGATGTGAACAAAAATAAAGAAAAGGGAGCTTTGCTTTGCATCATTTCATAATAATAAAATTCAAAGCATGTACTAACAACAGGAAAGCTTTGGATCACCCATCATCCTGATTTCTACAACAAATGCAGTATACTTTGTTTTCAGTTCTAAAGAATGGCCCAGTCATACCCTGGCTTAAAGTTGGGGTAGTAATTGGATTCATCAGATACAATTTGTAGCATACAATTTGCAAAAAGGTAGGGAGACAGAGATTAAATTAGATTTCGGATTATGTTCTGAAATAATGTTCAGAAAGAACATTATGGAGATGAGTTATAACCTTGGGAATTCTTTAGCACGGGAAACATCAAATAAAGTATATCTGTGCTAGAAGTATATAAAATTATGGAAAGAGTGGAGAAAGTATATAAAGGAACAGTTTTCTTCCTCTCGCTTAATGAAGCTGAATTGAAGAAAATTTGAATAAAGAGACAAAGAGAGTACTCTATATGGTTCATAATTAAACTATTCAAATTGGTGAACTTAGTATAGCTTTAAAGGACAATTTAATTAATTCATGAAGGACTTTAAGGATCAGAAACAACATTCTCCTGAATATCAAATTCTGGAGAGCTCAAGGTTTCTATAAGGTGACTAGGAAACAGAAACTTGGACTAGATGTGCCTTTGTTTGATTCAATATAGTTTTTCATTTGTTCCAATGATCAATTAATTTCCAAAGGGAATGAAAAGCTTGACAATCATTATCTTCATACTAAAATGCAAACTGTCTGCCACTTTTTGGCCTAGTAGGGATTATACTTACTATACAAGTTAACCCACATCACATTTATGCCTGGAATTTTATGTTCCAGTTTGAATTAATTACCAAACACAATTTATGGTATATTTTGAGAGTTTGGAGCATTCTTATTGAGGGTTCTTATTCTTCTGCTGATGGAGAACTGCCATGGATCCACTGGAACAGATGTAGAGACATGCAATCAGGAACATTAGCAAGCTTGTGCAAAGCTGGAAGGTATATTTTGCTCCGATGAGGCTTTGTGCTAAGGGTCTCTCCTGAAATTGTTTCATGTATGAAATAAAGCTCTCCCCCAAAAAGCAAGACAAAGTACTATTTTAGAGTGGTATTTCATATGAAACCGTTTTTGCATATTGGGGGCTACTTATTCACAATATCTTCATTTTAGGATTTGGCTCTAGCTATGTTAACTGCAGTAATTTAGTCAAATTGGGATTTAGCTTTAGTTTCAGCAATAGCAAATCATTGTTCTAGGTTATGTATAACTCTTTCTGATTCAGATGATTCAAAGTTAGACCAGTTTGCAGATGATAGCTCAGCATATGCCCTAATGCTTGCACCTAGCAGTTTACTACATATATTTAAGAAAAAAAACATCGTGCACAAAACTCGTACAGATCTTGGGATCTGACAGAAAAAAGAAAGACTGACAAACAGCATCTTCAGTTTTCAATTTCTGGAGCCCATCATGGGAAATATCATGGTAAAAATACGCAAATGTACAGAGAAGGCAAGTAAGAATACGAGGCCGTCGAAGTGATGTCCCGGTGCTTGGAAGCCATACGGGTCTGGATGGATGACAACCGACTCAAGCTCAACCCCTCCAAGACGGAGTGGCTGTGGGTTCCGGCCCCCCGGTTCAACCAGTTACTTCCATCTTTGGCCATCGGGGGCGTACAACTGGCTCCCGTGGAGCGGGCGCGCAATTTGGGCGTCCTTCTGGATGCCCGGCTGTCCATGGATGACCATGTGACAGCCGTGGCAAGGGGGGTGTTCCACCAGGTTCACCTGGTGCTCCAATTGCGCCCCCTATTGGACCGGGATGCCTTACGCACAGTCACTCATGCGCTGGTGACGTCTCGCCTTGACTACTGCAATGCTCTCTACATGGGGCTTCCCTTGAAATGCACTCGGAGACTTCAGTTGGTCCACAATGCGGCTGCGCGGGTGATTATGGGGAGTACGAGGTACTCCCATGTGACACCTCTCCTGCGCGAGCTGCACTGGCTTCCTGTGGTCTATCAGGTGCGTTTCAAGGTTCTGATAATGATTTTCAAAGCGCTCCATGGCTCAGGACCTAGTTACTTGTGGGATCGTATCCTGCCCCATACATCCCTGCGACCAATTCGCTCACACAGAGAGGGACTTCTCCAGGTGCCGTCTACCAGACAGTGTCGGGGGGCGACGCCTAGGAGCAGAGCCTTCTCTGTGACGGGCCCAGCCCTGTGGAATGACCTCCCCACTGATATCAGGACTACCTCTGACCTCCGCTCCTTCCGCGCAAAGCTCAAGACCCACCTCTTCCAAGTAGCTGGCCTGGCTCAACCATAGTTTTACCATATCGCTCCTGACGGGTTTTTAATTGTGTGTTTTGTATTTAATTGAGGGGATTTTAAATTGAAATTTTAATTCTATTTTATTCATCTGTTTACCTCCTCCATGCATATGTATATGTATATGTACTGTTTATATTTGTATATTTTATGTGTTTTTATTGTACGCCGCCCCGAGTCCTTCTGGATTATTATTATTATTATTATTATTATTATTATTATTATTATTATTATTATTATTATTATTATTATTATTATTATTTTTATTCTGCCTCTTCCCATTAGCAGGTATTCAAGACTGCTTACGTACAGAACCAAAATGGAACCAAATTTAATTAATTCTAGATAAGCAGCATGCTCCTAGAGACTCTGTAGCACTGTTGCTTAGTGTTCAGGATTCTGGGATAATTATACTTAAAAACAAAGCCATACAGATTTTGAATTAAGGATTTTCTTAGCATTTTGCTCACATAATGACCAACTAAGCAGATGTAAATGGGAAATCCATGAACAAGACATGAGGGAATAGCTCTTTTCCATTGTCACTTCCTCAAAACTGATATTCAGAGGCATGTTTTCAAGTAGAAGGTTTATTTTAAATAAAGTATTATTTGTCACTCTCATCCAGATTCTCAAGATGAGCACAAGTCTTTGCTGATTTCATTGTTATCAATGTTCAGCTTTATCTCTCAAAGTTCCTGCTCCATATCTCTAATTACAATCTCTATTAGAGTTGCTAATAAGGTTGAATAGAGCTAATGACTTTGAAATGATTTCTGTAAGATGACAACTCTTCACATTAGCTGCTGGATTTATGATGCCAATTCCCAATCTGCAACTGCGCAACAAATCTCAACAGCAGAAACACAAGGGAAGTGTAAAATTAATAACATTTTGTACAGTGCATGTTTACCCTAAAATAATGCCTGTTGGGGCTTTATGGTATTATTCTCCATCATGAATTAACAATTTATTAATAATTAATAAAAAAGAAATATACTGTTATTCCATGAGATCAACATGACACGAAACTATTATTTAGTTCCTACTATTATTGCAAGTGTAGTATATTCCTGCATGTATAGCAATTCTTATTAATTTCCAAAATAAAGATGCCCTTGTACCTCCAAAATGCTTCCGTTTCAATATAGAAGTTCTTTTCCATACAGAAGATCTCCTTCTACAATTACAGAAGATCTTTACATACATATATGAAAATAAGAAATAAGCAGTAATTGTATTCATAATTTGTTTGCGACCTATGGTGTAGCTTTAATAAATAAATATGACCAGCTCAGTTCATCATATTCAGTGGCAGCTTTTTGATTATTTAAAGTAATCCAGATATGAGAGAAAAGGATCAAAGTCTGGATAGTTACTGACAAGGCAAGTCTATAAAATTATTTTACACTGATTACCATTATATCTACATTATCTACATTCCCTCCCTTAAATTATCATCTTCAAGGATTTTCAGAATAGCCTCTGTCTTGATCAATAGATTTTGAAAGAAGAATGAAATCAGAAACTTCTGGGGATGGGAAATCATTACCTGGTAGTGGAAAAGTTAGTTAAATGGAGGTTTTTTTTTAAAAAAAATGTTGTGCTGTCCCTTATAATGCTTGATAGTAAAAGCACAGCTGCATTAAAAGAAATCTGCAAGGACTATACCTTTAGCCTTTGTGAGATCTGAATTAATTTTAAACTTGATTTTATATAGTTTAATTTATTCCTCTGACTCACATTTTCAACCAAATCTATTTTTATTCATTTTAATGATAGTCTTATCATTTTTGAGTCTAAAATTCAAAACCTACCTGACAAATGACTTTTAACATTTCTCTTGTCTTATTCCAGATATTTGAAAGAATTCAAATAGTGGATTTTCTGTTCTACAAAATAATTTAACAGAACCTCTCTTGGCTGATTTCAAAAAGGGAATGAAAGAGACAATAAGAGAGAGAAAATAAGGGAAGACTTGCCTATATATACTTAGCCATCAGAAAGAGGTATGGTCAAGCAGCAATGAATGACACTCAGAAACATATACATCACACACATCATGCCTTAAGTTTATCAAGAGAAAATCTACTTATGAACTAAGAAATTTTTCATATTCCATCTTTTTCTGGTTTAGAAGTGGCCAGATTCTGAATCTCCAAAACTGAACATCTAACGAAGCTTCAAAAAGCTTTGGACACAGACATCATTTTTAACATCTGTGCTACATTGCATCAATTCACATGTTTAAGATTTGTATATTATGGAAACTATAAATGCAAAATGGATTCATTAAGGGCCATCAAGTCTTGTTGACTCTTAACAATACCAGAAATTGCTCCATGACAATTGGTTTGTTCCTTACCTTATCTTTCAGATCTTTGATGGATACCCAGTGGGACAGTAATTAGAACGCAGCATTGTAGGCAAACTCTGCCTCCAGCTTTGAGTTTGATCCTGACAGGACTCAAGATTGACTCAGCCTTCCATCGTTTTGAAAACCCAGATTGCATTTATTATTTTAGTGTATATAGTTTTTATATTTTATTAATGTAAGCCACCCTGAGCTACCTTAAAATAAGATGGGCAGCCTATATATTTTACAAACAAACAAATAAATAAATCAGCATCTATCTTGCTGATGGTTATCCTCTTCTCTTTCCTTCCACCTTTCCCAACATTAGAGCCTTCTCTAGAGAACTAGATCTTCACATAATATTTCTGAAGTAGGATAATTTTTACCCTGATTATTTGTGCTTCAAGTGAAAAATTTGAGTTTATTTGTTTGGTAATCCATTTATTTTCTTGGCAGTGTATAAGCATTCTTGGGAGTCTACTCCAATACCTGTCAATACTTTTTCTATCCTGCTTCTTCAAAATGCAACTTTCACTTGTCTAGAATGCCATCATTTTCATTATGTTGATATTTCAGGTACAAATATACCATGACATCTTAATATCTTCTTCAAGGACCTCATATGCACTCCAATATAATTGGACTGTAGTACATTTCTTAAGTGTTTATTCTTTTACTCTTGGTAGTTGATCTTAAAAGGCAAAAGCTACCACTTCAATATGTTCATTACCAATTCTAAGATTGATTGCTATTGTACCTGTTCTCATCAGTTTGGTTTGTATATTTCATTTAATCCCATTTATTCCTAGTGCTCTTTTAATTGCTAGACCTTGCAGATTCTTTGCATTTTTGACAATTAGAATAGTGTCATCAACATCATGCAAGTATATATCCAAAACATATATTTTTAAAAAATCATAACATAAAATGTTATTGATGATGGGATGCCTATTATATAAAAATATTATATCAACATATAAAATGCAACATCTGGAATTTTGCATCTCCCTCCCCGGCAAGTCGGGAAAGGAGATTCTAACTTTTATAATTTTTATGTGTCCTAAGCATGGATGGATGGATGGATGGATGGATGGATGGAAGGAAGAAAGGAAGAAAGGAAGGAAGGAAGGAAACCCCAAAGTGGAAAAAATATTAAAGACCCCCAAAAATATTGCTTGTCATATCCTCATATTCCTGATAATCCTGGAGGTCAAAATGTTGGAGAAATATTGTTTGTCCCAACAAACAATATTGTAATTAATACTGTTTTAAGTTTTGATTCATAAATGTAGCTGATTATACCATCAAATCATGATCTATATGTGTGAACTGTAGTTGTTCCTCATATAGAAAACAAACATTCTCAGTTATGTTTTTTTTATACTTTATTTAGTTTATTGTCAAGTTAGCTTCGCTGAAACTTTGTTTCTTTTCCAATTTTAAAAACCACTCACTTAAACAATGTGAAATACTCCCTCCATTAAATGCTCAATGAGTCAATATGTGGTGCAGCCAATTTAAATATGATTTCCTAAAAATGTGTAAGAACCCACGAACTATGCACTGCTATGAAGTCACTAGTCTCATCAGTATCAGTTAAAATGACACATAAGTAGTAATCATCAGATTTTGAAAGAAAAATAATTGACCTTCAAAAACCCTATATAAAAGCAGGAAGCTTTTTCATCTGTGACTCAATCTCAGTGCAGCTAAAATAATTATGCTCCTCTGATGAAAAATTAAAAGGCAGATGGGATATTAACAGCATGCATTTGATTAAAAATTCTCATAGACTTACCCTGATCCAAGAGCTTATTTGTTCTTTGTCATTTCTTATATTTTGTTATGATGTGTAATTAACTTCAAGCTATTTTTGAAAGATTATCTAATATAAAAACATTCCTTCCTGGAATTCCTGTGGTGACATCATTGTGCTTGGAGTTGAGGAACGGGAGCTCTCCTGACCTCTAACTCTTAACTTCTTCCTTTGGGCTCATTTTTGAGCGCTGTGGATCCTGAAGGGACCAACAGATTAAGTGGGAAACTCTGAAGACGCTGGGGTGATAAGGCAAATCCTCCCAGCGGTAGGAGAAACCCACTAAATGGACGAGGATCTATCCTGCCACTTCGCCAGGACTGAAGTGATGGCGACCACATAAGAAGGAAGCAGAGAGAGAAAGCAGTTGAAATTGAGACATCTACTATTATTGACAACCTAAAAAAGAGGAGGACAATGTGAAACTGGCAGAGAGGGTGAGCTGGAAAGAAGGAGGCTCTGGGAAGGAGATCTTTCAGATTTTTGCCGAAAAGCTGTGAGAGCAGAATTACTGAGTTGGAATTGATGGCGTAAATAACTTGAACTAAAGTGGCTAGAGGGAGAACGAAAACCCGGCATGGACAACAGTAGGTCATAGTAACTGCTGAGAAGATGTGTAAAGCACAGAAGGATTGTTCAACATTCGGGTTGGTTGTTGACTTGTTGACTTTTTTCTTCTTGCTCTTTTGGAACGATTTGAGGGCTTCATTACCCCCCCCCTCTCTATTTTCCTTTGTCGCTGGACTTGTTATATTAACTGATTGACAATAACAGGGATACTGAAGAGAGGTGACACCTAGTGGATCAAAATTTGAACCAAGAATTCTGATGTAAGAAAGCTAACGATGAAATAAGCTGATATATATGCATAGAGAGAAACTAATTATAGAATTGAATACCTATATAATTGATACAACTGAGAGACATCTATTGGTATAAGATAACAGTATGATATATAACTCTAAGATATATAATAATTAAGGATCAAAAACAGAATAGAATAATACATAGGAATGTTTAGATATTAAAACGTGATATTAAGAAAGGCTAATTATTGCTAAATATTGAGATATATAATTATTGATACTATTGATATTACTGTGCAGTATTTCTCATAGAATTCCTGCGCTTCTTCTATATTCTCTATCTTATACTCTTTTCCTTGCCAAGACACCAGTGCCCCTTCTGGTACCAACCATCTGTACATTATTCTGTTTTTATTTAACTGATTTGTTAAAAATTGGTATTGTCTACGTCGTTCACAAATTCTCCGTGGAATCTGTTTAAATGTGATCAACTCTTTTCCCTGGCATGTAATCGTCCGTTCTCTGGTTTTTTTTGTATATTTCATCTCTTGTTGTTTTTTTGGCAAATATTACATGCACTTCTCTCGGGAGCCTATGTCTTCTGGCATAATTAGTATGCACATGGTAAGCTTCATCAATATCCCCTCTCAACTCTTGTTCTTTTCTCTGTAGAATTTCAGTGAAGATTCCATTCATTTTTCCTTTCAGGTCTTCCTCCTTCTCTTCCGGTATGTTTTGGAATCTTAAACAGAATGCAGCTCTTTAATTTTTAAGTTGGATTATTGATAACTCTAGTTCTTTATTAACTTGTCTATATTCCAGCTCCATTTTTTCCATCTTCTGGTCTGTTTGTTCTATTTTTGTTTCGATGTTCTGGATTTTCTGTTCGTTGATTGCTAAGGCATTCTGTATCCTTTCAATTTTGTCATCCACGGTTTTAATATTTCCTTTCAATTCTCCCATTTCATTTTTCATTTCTTCATGATTCCTCCTTGTCTCTTCATGATTTGTTGCTATCACTTCTTGGTTTTTCATCAGTGTCTCTTGTATCATCTGGAGCATCAATTGCAAGAAGAAAAAGGAAGTAAAGAGGACCTAGAAAGTAGAAGTCGAGGCCAAGAGGAAGAAACATCAGAAGACAAAGAAAGAAACAGGAAAGAAGAACAGAGGCAAGAAAGAGAGAGAGCAGAAAAGGAGGGCGCGAGAGGGAAAAGTCAGATACAAACTAGAAGCAACAAAAAACACCCCATCTAAAGATGGACCAGAAAATAACAATTATTTCAACAAACTTGAATGGACTGAACGCACCAAAAAAAAAAAAAGAGCACAGATGTTTAACAAACTTAAGAAACTGAAGGTAGATATAATCTGCATACAGGAAGTGCATATTAAAAGGGAACGTAAGAACTTACTGGAAAACAAAAAAAACTAGGGAAATTATACACAGCACTAGCAGGGAAAAAAAAGAGGGATAGCAACCTATATAAAGGAAAAAATAAATTCCAAAGAAGTCTACTCTGATGAAGAAGGCAGGATACTAATGATTGAATTAGAGACAACAGAAAAACCGATATTATTAATAGTCATATATGCACCAAATCAGAAACAAGAGGAATTCTATAGGAAATTACACAACAAAATAAATGAAGAATATGGCGAAGTGGCAGGATCAATAAAAACAAAACAAAAATGATAACCAAGAACATGACAAAAAAGCAAGAAGAGGAACTGGAAGTAATAACCAGAATGCAAATAACTAAGAAAGTGAAATACTTGGGGATCTGAGTGTCGGCAAATGTTCCACAATTAAAGATGATAATTATAATAAATGAGTGATACAAATAAAGAAAGATTTAGAAAATTGGAAAAATATTCAACTATCACTCATGGGACGTATAGCGACAATTAAAATGAATATTTTCCCAAGAATCTTATTCCTGTTGCAAGCCGCACCTATTAATCCGGGTAAAACATTCTTTCAAGAATTAAACAAAGTAACCGCTAGGTTTATTTGGCAGGGATGAAAAGCGAGGATTAAACTAAAGTCAATGCAAGACAGCAAGGAGAGAGGAGGTTTAGCATTACCAAATTGGGATCTATACGCATCAGCAGTATCAATAACATGGGTGAAGGATTGGATAGAGCTAAAGAATAAAAGAATTTTGACCTTGGAAGGCCATGATTTGCAAGCAGGCTGGCATACATTCCTATGGGATGATAAAAATAAAATGCACAAATACTTTCAAAATGATTTAATTAGAAAAGCGTTATTGCAAAAATGGCTCTAAATAAAAAATCCCACGATGTGAAAATTCCGAATTGGTTATCACCGACAGAAAGGACAACCCATCCAAATTTTATAGATTTGAACAAAATGTTAAGATATAGAGTCTTAATTGATAGACAGGGAAACTTAAAAACAATTGAAGAATTGGCAGAACAGAGCATGAAAGTTGATTGGCTAGCTTACCTTCAAATCAAAACTAAATACAATAAAGATACCAAATTATATGACATCGAAACAGAACCACATGAATTGGATAAAATTATTCAAAGCTCAGATAGAAAGATGATAGGGAGAATATATAAATTTCTCCTGAAGTATAAAATGGAAGAGGAAATTGTGAAAGAACAAATGATAAAATGGGCACAGAACTTTGGATATAATATTGAATTAGACAAATGGGAAAAATTTTGGGGAACAAACTTAAAAATGACACTATCAGTTGCATACAAGGAAAACCAATACAAAATGTTTTATAGATGGCACCTGGCACCAACAAGGTTAGCTAAAATCTCAACAAATACCTCCCCAAAATGTTGGAAATGCGAATCGATACATGGAACGTATTACCATTTATGGTGGACCTGTGAGGAGGCTAAAAAATTCTGGAAAAAGATCAAAAATTGGCTGGAGGCAATAATGGGGGTTAAAATAGAATGGAAACCTGAATTTTTTTTATTAGGAATAATGTCTGCGAAATACAAAAAATAAATCCAGTATTTAATACTACATATAATTAGGGCGGCAAGGATTGCCTTTGCCCAGAAATGGAAAGACAAACTAACTCCAAGTGAAGGTGAAATAATAAGAAAGGTTATGGATTGTGCTGAAATGAACAAACTAACCAAAGAAATTCAGGGAAAAGAAAAATCAGAATTCTACCAGATATGGGATAAATGGTATAGGTGGATGGAGGAAAGAAACAAGAATCAATGAAGGAATGTAACAAAACTCAAAAATAATAGTTATGAGTAAAATAAGAAAGTTAAGAATGTGAAACTCAAATGAAATACAATTGAATGGGAAATAATATAAGGTGAGCGCTATCGATTGATAATTGCTACTAGAAAGAACAGGAAGCTCCTGTTTGTATTGCATTGTGTAAATGTGTTGTACGTCTAAGTTTTGTGTGTGTGTATTTTACATGTTTGTTAATGAAATTGAAAAATTAAAAAAAAAGAAATGAAACATAAAAAGAAAAAAAAACCTTCCTTCCTTCCTTCCTTCCTTCCTTCCTTCCTTCCTTCCTTCCTTCCTTCCTTCCTTCCTTCCTGACACTTATACATAAGAAAATTTTAAACAACACAAGTATTAAAGATGAAAAAAAATGTCATGATATTCAAGATTCATTCAAATATTATTAAACTTTTTTCCAAACTTATCAGAAGATAATTTAGCTATCCTTAGATCTGCCTACTGTAATTGATAATACAGTGGTTTATTATGGCTAGTACATGCTATAGTGCTCCTTGCTTCAACTATTCTAGGGCTAAGCTAAAATAGAAAATTTATTTTATAAAATTGGGATCAGCATCTGGTAGATACTACTCATGTCAGCATACCGATAGGTCTCTTCTTGTCATTTGCATTTAACAATCAACCTGCTTGTCGAGGCAATATTATCACTTAAATTTTGTGCACGTCATCAGAGAAAGACTTCCTGGAATGTATTGCATTGGATGAAGTTGGAGGTATAACTACATGATGCTTAAACACAGGCATTATCTTACCTACATCAATACCAACATCATCAAGTAAACTTGGCAGAATCCTTATATAGAGGGGGAACCTCAAACAACATTTTGAGGTTCCCTTTCAAATCTATACTTCACAATCTCTAAATGAAACAAGCAAAGGAAAAAGTGAGTAAATGACATCCCATTTATATATTTATGATTAATCATTACCGATTATGCTATTCATTTTTGGAAAGCAACATTATTGTGTGCAGAAAACACACAAGTAATAATATGCCAAAATTACTACTGAGTTAAGGAAAAGAGAAGCCCAGATGAAGCTCTCTGTACTTGCTTTCTATGCTTCTTTCCACCATGTGCACAGTCACTCCTGCCCTGATTTGATTACTGCAATGCGCTTGAAGAGTATTGGGAAGTTGGAGCTGGTGCAGAATGTAACACTGTGCCCAGTTCTGGGCTCCTAGGATGAGGACATATAGCAATAGCACTTAGACTTATATACTGTATCATAGTACTGGAATACTCCCTGCTTATAGTCCATCAATTTATACTTTCTGGTAAAGGGATTAGTGTTCTCATTATTTAAACCCTATACCTCATTTCCATGTAATAATTGTATTCTTCAACATCAGAATACCACACTTCATTTAGTGCTATTACACTCTTTCTCTTAGTTTCACTTTGTACATATCGTTCATTACTGTTGTTTACGTTGTGCTCTGTCGTGTCATGTCAAGTCATTTTCTTTCATATTTACTACATTCCAAGCTGCAGTCTTTTGTGTACTATGGTCATCCCAAAATAGTTCCAGAAATGTTGATTTCCAATGTCCATTATGGCATTGCTCAGGCAATATTTTCACTAAATGTGCAGTAGTAAGATTGATAAAGGTTAATTTCAAACTTAATTATAACCACTGCTAACAATAAAGAAAGCGCTGCTTGGTTTAGACTGATTGGTGAGAATTTCTCAAATACAACCAAACACAAGTTTTACTCCATAATGATGACACTCTTTTGTGTAAACTAAGGATTTCTTTCTAGTCCAATGTACTTTACTTTTGCCCACAATCCATTAATTGGGAAATCCATACCCTATATTCACACACAACCAAGAACTCATTCATTGATTCTGATGAATTTGCCATCACGATTAACTCACATTCTGTACTGTTGCATACAAAGCACATTTATCAGGCTTTTTTTCATCCACATATTGTAGCAGATATTAAAAAGTTAATAGCTTTCTTGAAGTGGAAAAGATTTCCCACATTTCCTATGAAATAGGACGTTCTTTATTAGTGTTTCCTGTATAATAGTGCGGACTGGGGAACTGTAGAAATGGTGCATGTCTTGGCATTTTTAATTAAAGTAAGAAAATCACCAAGTCTTAGTTACATTATAAGCGGTATTAGAATGTTTCCCTTCTGAATGTACTACAGCTTTTGTCTCAGCCTTCTTAATAGTCCTTTTCCGTGATTTGAATGGTGTTGAAAGAGGCAGAGAAAGAGAGGGAGGATATTTTCTTGCTTTATTTTCACTATATGACAACAATGCTGCTTCATTCATACTTCTTTGGAATATTAAAGGTTTTTTTCTCTTGTTTTGGCTTAGAAGAAAAGAATATGGAAGTAAACTGGGCTCCTCCATAGCTTATCTTCAGCTTCACACAGGGAGTTCCTGCCCACACACAATTTAATAAGGGATGGTTTCAGGATAGCAATGCCGGACTCCCTTTTGTCCTTTCCTGTCTTCTAATTATATTCAAAACAATCCAAAAGTTATATGCACTTATAATAATAATAATAATAATAATAATAATAATAATAATAATAATAATAATAATAATAATAATAATAATAATAATAATAATAATAATAATAATAATAATAATAATTTTAAAAATAATAAGTAATCAAAAAAATGAAATTAGGCTACCAAACAGCCAAAAAAGCTGAAAAAAATTCACATTTATTATATATGGATGATTTGAAACTATATGGAAAGTCAGAAATAGAAATCCAATCACTGACAAACACAGTCCGAGTATTCAGCACCAATATTTCAATGCAGTTTGGCATGGAAAAATGCGCCACTGTATCCATAAAAAGGGGCAAAATCACTACATGTGAGGGAATTGAAATGCCCAATGGCCAACTAATTAAATGCAAAGAAAATGAAGCCTACAAATACTTAGGCATTTTGCAATTGCATAACATCAAACATGGAGAAGTAAAAACTATTGTCAGGAGAGAGTATACCAACAGAGTTAGGAAAATTTTGAAATCTAAATTAAATGGTGGAAATACAATCAAGGCCATAAATACCTGGGCAATACGAGTTATAAGATACACAGCTGGTATAGTTAACTGGACACAAGCTGATTTGGACATTTTGGACCAAAAAACCAGGAAACTAATGACAATGCACTACAGTTTACATCCACGCGGTGACACTGATAGACTATACTTGCCCCAAAAATCAGGTGGCAGAGGATTATTACAAGTGAAGCAAATAGTTGAAGAAGAAAAACATGCACTGGCAGATTATTTAAAAGAAAGTCAAGAACATCTATTAATCGAAGTAAAGAACAAAAATCTATTGAAGGCCCAACAGACGAAACAAGAATACAGAAAAGATGTGATAAAATCAAGAATGGAGACTTGGCAGAACAAAGCATTACATGGTCAATTTCTGGAAAAAATAAAAGATAAAGTGGACATTAAAAAAACTTGGTTATGGTTAACAACAGGTACATTAAAGAAAGAAACAGAGTCACTAATCCTGGCTGCGCAAGAACAAGCTATCCGCACAAATGCCATTAAGGTCAAAATTGAAATATCCTCTGATGATGCCAAATGCAGACTCTGCAAAGAAGTTGATGAAACTATTGACCACATACTTAGCTGCTGTAAAAAAATCACGCAGACTGACTATAAAATGCGGCACAATTCGGTGGCACAAATGATCCACTGGAATTTGTGCAAAAATTATAATATTAAAACAGCAACAAACTGGTGGGAACATAAGCCTGAAAAAGTCATCGAGGGTCAGATGGTCAAGATCTTGTGGGATTTTCGCATACAAACGGATAAAATACTGGCGCATAATACACCAGACATCACACTGGTTGAGAAAAATAAGGTTACAACCATAGACATCGCAATACCAGGTGATAGCAGGGTCGCCGAGAAGGAATATGAAAAAATCGCGAAATACCAGGACTTAAAAATCGAAATCCAACGATTATGGCACAAACCAGCAGTGGTAATTCCAGTGGTAATCGGCACACTGGGTGCTATTCCAAAAGCACTGGAATTACATTTAAAACAGTTAAAAATTGACAAAATCACCATCAGTCAAATGCAAAAGGCCGCACTGCTTGGATCCGCACACATATTACGAAAATACGTTACGACGTCCTGGGCCCCTGGGTGGGGCCCGACTAGTAATTAATGCCAAATCCGGCGAAACAACTGGCCGCTGTGATACAATTCTGTTGATGCAATAATAATAATAATAATAATAATAATAATAATAATAATAATAATAATAATAATAATAATAATAATAAAGCAGCTTCTTACTGGTATCATTGCAAACCAAATTTATGGATACTTGGAAAGAAATAACTTGCTTCCTATAGAACAGAAAGGATGCTGCAAAAATTCAAGAGTAACAAAGGACCAACTGCTGATTGACAAGCTAATCCTTAAGAATTCAAAGAAAAGACGAACCAATCTGTTCATGGCTTGGATAGACTATAAGAAAGCATTTGATTCAGTTCCCCATAGCTGGATCAAGAAAAGCCTGAAAATCTTTGGCATCAGCAGCAACATACAAAAATTCATGGAAACTTCAATGAACCTCTGGAAAACGAAGCTTATGTCTAATGGAGAAGAACTGGGTGAAGTTGAAATTAAATGAGGCATTTTCCAGGGCGATTCCCTTTCACCCCTACTTTTTATACTCTCAATGATACCAGTGACAATCATTTTGAAGAAGATGAACTGTGGATACGAACTTGCAAAGAAAGGACTGAAAATCTCGCACTTGGTGTACATGGATGATTTGAAGCTGTTTGGTAAAACAAAAGCTGAACTAAGTTTATTAATTGAAAGCAGAAAAGAATTTAGCCAAGACATTGGTATGCAGTTTGGAATTGACAAATGTGCAACAAATGGCAACCAGAGCAGGCAAGGTCATAGAAGATGATGGAATAGAACTTGAGAATGAAGAAATGATAAAGGCAGTAAAACCAGAAGAAGGCGACAAGTACTTGGGGATTTTAGAGGCCTCTGACTTAATGCATAACAAAGTCAAGGAATTAACTTGAGCCAAGTACATTCAACAAATTCGCAAGATTTTAAAGTCCAAATTGAATGGAGGAAACATAATAAAAGCCATAAATACCTGGGCTATACCTGTGATTCGATACTCTGCAGGAATAATTGACTGGGCCCAGCTGGAGTTGGACAATTTGGTCAGAAAAACAAGGAAGCTTATGACAATGAATCATGCTTTGCACCTAAAAGTGATGTTGACTGATTGTATCTACCAAGAGCAGAGAGTGGTTGAGGACTCCTACAAGTAAAACAGACTGTGGAAGAAGAAAAACACAGCTTGAATGATTACATCCAGAAAAGTGAAGAACCAATGATTAAGGAAGTAAATAAAGGAGGCCTTTTAAAGACAACTAAGTCAAAAGCTGAATATAAGAAAGAAGTAATTGAGAAGCGAACTGAAAATTGGAAAAACAAAGCTATGCATAGCCAATGCTTGAAAAGTATTGAAGGCAAAGCTGACCAAAAGCTAACTTGGAACTGGTTAAGATCAGGAGCATTGAAAAAAGAAACAGAAGGCTTTATTTTGGCAGCTCAAGAACAAGCATTATCCACAAACTACATGAAGGCAAAAATTCAACATGTTACCACCAACAGCAAATGTCGCCTCTGTAATGAGAAAGACAAGACAGTCGACCACTTGATCAGTGGGTGCAGCAAAATTTCACAAACTGACTACCTACAATGCCATGACTGTGTTGCTAAGATCATTCACTGGAAATTGTGCCAAAAGTTTGGATTTGAGTACAGCAAAAACCACTGGGACCATCAGGTTGAGAAGGTTTTAGATAATGAGAAAGTCAAGATCTTGTGGGACTTCAGAATCCAGACTGATAGGCACTTGACCCACAACACACCTGACATAACAATAGTTGAAAAGAAAAAAAGTATGGTTCATTGACATTGCAATACCTGGAGATGCACGAATTGAAGATAAACAGCAAGAAAAAATCACAAAATACCAGGACTTGCAAATTGAAGTTGAGCGACTGTGGAAAAAGAAATCGTGTGTTGTCCCGATTGTAATTGGAGCCCTTGGAGCAATACCTAAAGGACTACCTCGCTATTTGGAAATTTTAAATTTATCAGATTTGAACATTCTGATTCTACAAAAAAACGCCCTACTTGGAACAGCTTATATCCTTCGACGTTACCTTAACAGTTCCTAGGTCCCTGGTTAGGACTCGAGCTGTTGAGCTACCAACCAGCCCCAAAGGCTGTGAATCTACCAAAGATTAACCATGCAACAACAACAACAACAACAACAACAATAATAAAAATTAGCCCCCCCTTCCCCGGCTTGGATCTGAGATTCCAACTCTCTTTGTTAGAATTAGAAAAAAATATGTGCAATAGTTAATGGCCCATGGTCAAAAATTAAATTTGTAACAAAAAGTATTATCTGTTGTGTTCAACAGATATTTTTTCATGTATTTAATCTTCAGCTTTTGCTGCAACAAGTAGTAGTTTTATAGTGGCCTAGCATGCCCTGGTAATAAATCTCCTTTATAAATCTCCTTTATAAACTTCCTCCTTAAAGTTAAGAGTGATCACTTTTCCTAAGGAGAGGTTTGTTGTTAATAAAAGAAACTACTTTAAATGCTTTGCCAATGCATTTGTGTAAAACTCTTTGGGTTAATTCCTTTTTCTGCTAAATAGCTTATAGTTAATTTAGAAATGGAAAAGTGGTCAGGCTATAAAATGTTTAAAAATACAACCACTAGCTACTTCTCTCATGAAATGAGACCTAGCCTTCTGACTTCTAATGTTGTTTTTCTCTATGCTGGTTTTTCTTACCTTCTTCCAAATTAACCATGTAGAATATTGTCACATGATGGCAGCTAAACTAGTTTGTGCTGCAATTGATATCCTACCTTTTTAAATCTGTATGTAGTTTGAGGTTTTTAAGCTATCAAACAGGACTTTAGGAGGAGTTTTCTGTCATTTAAACTCATGAGAATATACACTGGATTCTTTTTTTCTGCTCCTAAATCCAATTTTCAACAGGGAACTGGCAAACAACCTTGTAAAAGCAACAAATAAGAGACCTTACCAAACTGACATATGAAGTGCATAACTAATTCTGTGCCAAAAGATGCTCCCTGGTTTCCTTGAAATATTATTTTTTCCTGCAAAGGTCATTGGTGTAAACTCTGTCAATGGAATGAAAATCTATATGGCAATTCAGAGAAAAAAGGGATGAGGCTTAGATAACACAGTTATAGCTATAATCTAAACCAGGGCTGTAGAACGCCCAGCCCACGGGCCAGATGCATCATGCAATGGCCATGCCCACATCCGGTTTAGCAAAGGAGAAAATTGTGATACGTCATAGGACACTGCAGCGATGACATGAGTTTGACATACCAGATCTAGATCTTTTTGACCTCTCTAATAGAGAGTATCTTTCTTCCATCTCAGACAATAGATGCACCATCCTGAACCTGATATTCACATATATGGCAGCTTTTTAGACTTTTTGGTTGGTGTCTTAGAAAATGAATTTCTAGGCTATTCAGATGTCCCTTATAACTATTATCAAACTGAACCTAAAAACATCAAACCCAATTTAGCATGATATAAGTAGCCAGGCAAAATGCTTCTGGTGACAATGTGTTTTAAAGAAATGTTTCCAATCCCTAGCTAAAATTCCACTAATATTGCTTTAGCTGCAGCTAATTAGCTTTTGCATCATGTTGAATAGAAAAGAACTATCAGCATATGCCTGCAAGTAACTTTGGTCCTTTATTGATTTGCGCAGTTGGCTCCAATTTCCAGCCAGTTTCAAAACCAATGTCAATTAACCTGGGCAGTTGATTCTATCTGGGATTCAGCCTTGTTTTCAAATACTCTGCACTTCACGATAGTTTTCCTTCACAAAGCACTTCCTATTGTTTAGTCTATGGGGTCCTATGACATGAAATTAGCTTTTTCAAAATTGTCAGCCTAATTAGACTGCAATAAAATCTCCCTCAAGGAGAATTAAAAGTGCAGAACAATTTGTACCGGGAAATCTCATGATAGACTTTGACTCCTTCTCCTTCTCCTTCTCCTTCTCCTTCTCCTTCTCCTTCTCCTTCTCCTTCTCCTTCTCCTCCTCCTCCTCCTCCTCCTCCTCCTCCTCCTCCTCCTCCTCCTCCTCCTCCTCCTCCTCCTCCTCCTCCTCCTCCTCCTCCTCCTCCTCCTCCTCCTCCTCCTCCTCCTCCTCCTCCTCCTCCTCCTCCTCCTCCTCCTCCTCCTCCTCCTTTTCCTCTCCAAGTTTTGATTAAATTGATATATTGATAGCAGTGGGAGGGGGACCTTTTCTTCGAGGTGACTTAATAATGTCAACTAAACTTCTTCTTGTCAATCATAAAATGTGGAATTAAAAAGAAAATTACACATTTTGAGCTAGACTAAGAAATTTCTAAAGATTTAAAAAACTACTGTTAGGTTATAATATAATCCAAAAGCATTTCTAGATTACCCTTTTATCCTATACTGTATATACTGATATCAACATTTGTCTGCAATAGATAGTGAAACAACATAACCATTAATCTTAATTCTTATGCACTATATAGTTTATTATTTTTCTACCACTCACATTATTAGATTTTCTTTCCATTTCTCTTATGACACTTAAACATTTATTTGCATAATATTTTGTTATTTAAAGAACCACCTAGTGTAGGCATGCACAAATCAGTGGAAAACTGTTCTGTATCAATGTTGCAGATATTGATATATTATTCGATTCCATCCAATTTCTAAAATGAATCTTTTAAAAAGTTTAAAAATCCACAGCTATGGTCCTAAAGTCATGTGTTATTTCCAAAATAGGTATTTGATTATAGCTTTAAAAGACAATATGCATTTTTTTATAGACAACATCCTCTAAAATATGGTTAAATGAAATGTTCCATAACATATGCTTCTTTAAATGCCTCCCAAATCAGGCACAAGTTTTTTTTAATGCATTAACTTCAGACATA
Organism: Natrix helvetica; assembly: GCF_964273705.1. Taxonomy (NCBI): domain Eukaryota; kingdom Metazoa; phylum Chordata; class Lepidosauria; order Squamata; family Natricidae; genus Natrix; species Natrix helvetica. Next base: position 86,793,874 of record NC_138548.1, read on the forward strand.
TCTAAATATAAGTTAATCTTTATACATTTTTTCATCTTTAAATTTTAGATAATGACAAACTTCATGATAGCCATCTGTATAATGATGGAGTCTGCTTTCAAAGAAAAATAAATCAGCAACAGCTTTGTTAGTATGGGAGGAAATGAGAATGCATTTGTTATAGTCTCCTATTGTCCAGAAACTGGGTTTTTCTCTCTAACTTAGTTAAAGTGTATCTGACAAGCAGGAGGTCACTAAACTTAGGTTGAACATTTTTAACATTTTTTGTCTCCCCATTGCTAATCCAAATGACTTCTGTTATGACCTGTAGCCAGAGGATGCTTTTATATTACCTATGCCAGAAGGATTATTGTCCACCTACTATCGACAATGAGGAAAAAATATCCACCAATCATGAAAGCTATTATTGGTAACAGATTTAACAGAAAGATAGGCTTGTGGATTTAAGTGTCAAAACTTATAACTCACCAAAACTTATTCTATCCCTTTACTTGCCACTTTTCCAAGTCTGTGATGGGATGTAAGAATGCCCTTGAGAGACTAAAGGAAGATCTGCAGCCTAGAAAATGGTCAACAAGAAGGCCTACAGGCTAAACAATGATAAGATGCAACTCAGTTCACATGTAGAGAAAAGCATAAGAAGTCTTTCAGGAGGGAACTTCCCTAGTTTTCCGGAAACTAAAAAGTGAGGAGAGAATCAATACTTTCAGTTTTGCTAGATTCTGTTTGATGTCACCTTACATTAAAGATAGTATTGATATTGCTAGTTGTGCTTTTTATTTGGATTGCCTCAAGGGCCAATACTGTCTGGCAACTAGAAAAAGAGGCTCATTTTGCATTTTATGTCCAAGCTCAAGAGACCATAACACTACAGACAGCTTTAATTACAATTGACAAACTGGAAGAGGGGTTGGCAAAAGCCACCCCAGTGTGTGTTCTCTCTCACACACACATACCCCTCCCATTTTAATGCTAATCTATTCAAAAATAAATCATGCCAAACAATATGATCTGGAATGGCTTTGTAAGAGGCTAATTTCTCTCTGCCTTTCTATCATGTTTGTCAGCTGAAACAGCAAAGAACAACTTTAAGTTATCTCAGGTGTTGGTTGGGGTAAATGTGAAGGCAATATCATATAGATGTAGCAGAAAGAAGTGTTTGAGAAGACTCAGCTGTACCACGGTTAACCCATTTACTTATCCAGAGGACCAGCAAATGACAAAAAAAACCCCTAGTTTAAAACTTAAATTAAAGCCATACCTTTAAATTATCTAAACAGCTGTGTAAGCTACCAAAAGTGACTTTTACTTTTGGTAAAATGGCCAGTTAATAAAAAATGTTTCATGACATTCAGGCATTCCAATATTTGAGGCACTACCACAAGGAAAAGGGGGTTAACCTATTCTCCAAAGAACTTGAAAGCCGAACAAGAAGCAATGGATGGAAACTAATCAAGATGAAAATCAGTCTAGAACTAAGGACAGTTAGAACAACTGACTGGTGGAACAGCTTCCCTCCAGAAGTTGTGGGTGCTCCATCACTGGAGATTTTAAAGAAGAGATTGGACAGCCATTTGTCTGAAATGGCATAGGCTTTCTTGCTTGAGCAGGAGTTTGGTCTAGATAACCTCCAAGGTCCTTCCAACTGTTATTCTGTTAAAAGCATCTAGTTCTTCCCAAAGACATTTCTGTCATACCTATTAAATCCACCTAGGTCATAGAAATAACTATTCAAAGAAATCCAAGTTTGTTTTTAGATCACACACTATTCTGGATAGTTAACAAATATCTCTGGTCTACAGTTTACAATTTCAAATACATGATTCACAAAAGAAAAAGGTTGCAGAGGGTGAAATGGAAAAGCAAGTTCAGGCATTGTTCTTACAATTACAGTTCTTATTATGACTAGATAGAGTAGAAATAGTTCACGTAGCTTGAAGGTAGGGCTATCAGGCAGTGATAGTTGGAGAAAGCTAAAGTCTCATTAAAGTCAACGGAATAGGTCTGCTTTTTTCTTTCTCTTTTGCAGCTTGATAGAATGACCATCAATTATATTGCAGTTAGAGACAAATCATTTGGAGGGCTTTTTTTCTACAAAATGAATGGAAGAGACCCAATTCTCTTCTCAAATCTTGACTTCAAAATCTACACAGAAAATAAAATTGAACTTCCATCAGGCATTCAAAAATAGGGAATCTTCACTAAGATAAACCATTTCTGATATGCCTAAATTCTCACCAATGAAACTCAAATGTAATTTAGCTTGCACTGGATGTCTATATACAGTAATAAGTTTGTTGGCAGGAAAAAAGTTGCCTTTTTAGACTGATAGCCCAGGATAGTCACTGAAAAACCAGGTGGTCAGTCTAAATCAGTTTGCTTCACAGCATCTAAAGTCCAGAAAGGAGCAGAATGCCAAAGCCCACTTTTTGAGCAGGGTCTGAGTCCCAAACTTCAGGAAAACTATAGTTTCAAAAATCCAAAGAGCACACTGAGCAAACCCATCCAAAGTGCATTGGCAAAGCCTTTATTAATAGGAATCCCCTATTTTCCTAGAAGAACCCTCTATATCCATGATGGCGAACCTATGGCACACGTGCCACAGGTGGCAAGCAGAGCTATATTTGCTGGCATGCTAGCCGTCAGCTCCGGTGCAAATACATGTGCCAACCAGCTGATTTGCGACCTTCCAGAGGGCATTTTTGCTTCTCCGGGCTTTAGTAAAACCCTTGGAGGCTGGGAAATGCAAAAACAGGCTCAATGGACCAACTGGAACTTTGTTCCCATTGCGCCTGTTTTTCAAACTCCCCAGCCTCCAGAGCCTTTCCTAAAGCCTGGGGAGGGCGAAAAACCAATGGGCCAACCGGAAGTTCATTCCCAAACTTCCAGTTGTTTTTTGCTCTTTCCAGCTTCTGGAGGCTTTCCTGAAGCCTGGGGAGGGCAAAAAATGTTTCCCAATGGACCAACCAGAAGTTTGTTTCAAACTTCCTGTTGACTCATTGTGCCTGTTTTTCACCCACCCCACCCCCTGGAGGCTTTCCTGAAACCTGGGGAGAGTGAAAAACTGCCAACTGGACCAACTGGAAGTTTGGAAATGATCCATTTTCGGCTTCTGGAGGGCCCCTGTGGGGCTTGGGGAGGCCATTTTTTCTCTCCCCAGGCTTCAGGAAATTGAACTGAATTAGTGTGGACACGTGTGCATGTGCGATAGTTTGGCACGCCATAAGAAAAAGGTTAGCCATCACTGTTCTATATTAGTCTTCAAGGCCTCTTTACAAGCTGCAAAGGAAAGCTGGTTTTGCCCATTCCCCTTCTCTCTTCAATCTAAAAACATTCTCCATTCCCAAAGTATGGGTAAAAGACGTTCTTCTGTACACAAATGTATGCAATGCTCCAGTTTGTCAATTTTATTCCCTCTTTCTTGTGGCAAGAAGCTTCCCAAATTCTGGCTTTCTTTGTCGCTATCTGAGTTTCTATGTATGTGCCTTTCCTATAATCAAACACTCCTGTGATTAGTCTCAATTTCCCCTGCCAGGCTTCTCTTCCATTGCTGATCTCCAGACCATTTGCCTTCTACTCATTGTAAGAAATGTGCCATTCTCAAATCCCTTTACCTTTACTGGTTGAATTCAATCACAGGCTTGATTTTCATGGATTGTCACTGCTTTTATATGATAGCGTCTATGATAGCTTTAAATAGACGTCATGCAAAATACCCATACATTGTCTACTGCCTATTTGATAGTCATGTTACCTTTAGTTTCAAATTTTAACTAATAAATTATTGTTAGATAGTGAGTTGATGGAAGAGATAGAGAGAGATCTGATGCAACACTTTTTTTATTAACTACAAATAAAACCCAGCAACAAGTCTGGCTGACAGTTCACCTTTTATAGGGAGCTGTCAGTCAGTTCAGCTAATAGGAACAAACCAGGGGTGAAACCAGCAGGTTCTGACAGGTTCTGGAGAACTGTTAGCAGAAATTTTGAGTAGTTCAGAGAACTGGCAAATACCTCCTCTGGCTGGCCTCATAGTGGGTAGGAATGGGATTTTTGCAGTATCCTTCCTCTGGAGTGGGGTGGAAATGGAGATTTTACAGTATCCTTCCCCTGCCATGCCCACCAAGTCACACCCACAGAACTGGTAGTAAAAAAAATGAACCTCACCACTGGAACAAACTATTTTCCCGCCTTGGTGGTGTAGCTCAGTGAAGCCTTTACACACTGGCTTCACTCCCTAATCTGGATATGTAACAATTAGAGTTTCCTTTTTTGGGGGGATTTTCTGATTAGCCTTTAAATGAAAACATATAGCTTAAAGGCCGCTACAGAATTAGCACAATGGAAGCTCTCAGTTGATAATAATACATAAGGCATTATTGTTTTACTTGATTATAAATAATGCCGAGAGTCTTTGTTCCACCAAGTTACATTTCCTTGCAGTTTTATTTTGCATTTTAACAATATTACATTGTTTGTATTTAATGTTGTATTCATTACAGTTCTATTGTTTACAGTGCCACATTTTTAAATGAAACTTCCTTCAGAACCTTATGAATAAACAATTAAGGTCCAGGAAAAGTTAATAAGGGGAAAATGGTTTTTATTTCTTTTTTTTTCCTGTGGAGAGCAAATGAATTATTTCTGTGAGATGGTATCATTTGATTTAGAATGAACTGTGCTGTGCCTACACTTCACTCAGCACTCATAAATGATATAATAGTGCGATCTTAACAAGTACAGAGTAATATCTTCAAAATAAGGCAGAATTATGCAGCTGGTACTGTTAAAAAGACTGTAATATGAATTGAAAGCTTCATTTCTTTTTGGTTTTCTCTTTCTAAAACCTGATGAAGTCTCAAACAGGCAAAATCAGGCATGCTGGGGAATTCTATGAACTATTTAAATGCATCCAAGAAGGATCCAATAAGAGTGATACATAAAAGAATAAGGTTTATCATTTAGCATATTATCCTTGCTTCACAATTGCTGAAGAGAACAAAAATGCCATTTCTTGGATACATGAATCAACTAAAGACTTTTCAGATGGAATTTGAAAAAAGTATCTCTTTTTAGGATCAAGTATAAAAAGAATATTGTTGATTTGAAGGCGAACTGAAAAAAAGAAAGTGAAAAAAAATATATGAGAGCTGGTAAAAGTTGCAACTTTTGCATGATGAGGAGAGGTGCAAAGTAGAACAAAGATAAATATATGGGATCAAAATAACATTTCAAAATATTAAGGAATAATGACACAATTAAAATAATTTGGTGAATCAAGGCATAGCTGCTTGCTTAATGCCATGTTAAACATGCACAAACAAACATTAGGGAATTTGTTAGATGCTAGCTTCTGTTATAATGGTTTCCACCAAGGTCCTCTGTTCAAAGGATCTGACAGCTCCCTATAAAAGGGCTTCTGTCAGACTCAACCTTCGCTGGATTGTTCTTACTTGTTGTGTTATAATAAAGAGTGGTTGTTACCATTAGCCTTTGTGTGCCTGGCCATTACCTGATCTAACAGAATTGCTTTGAGAAAGTTGAATGGCCTAACAATTAAACAGATATATAGCCAACTCAAAAGATGTTCTCAACGAATTTTCATTTCAATGAATAAAAAAAAATAGACTGGGGTATCAATAGAGCTACTGAAAGATTCACACCTATCACATTATAATTGTCAGCACTGATTCAAGGTTGCAAATAAAGCAACCATGAAAATGTATGTAATATACATACTGTGCAGAGGCTTAGGCTCTTCAGAAAATATTAGTTGATTTCAACAATAACATTAGTCATCAGTACAATAAATATTAGTTTCCCTGATCTCCTCATTTCTTATTGTTGCCTTTCTGCTATCAAATGATTCTTTGAAAAACTCATCTTTTGCTGAATATCTTTAAATAAAGGCATTCTCATGTAGTTGTAGCCCAAAGCACTGAATCCCTCCTTAAAACTTTGCTATTTGCTCTTTACTAACAAGGAAGTTTCACAGCATACTGAGCAGACTGTAATAGTATTATAAGCTCTCAGCCTGCCAGATAATTATTTCTGGAGGCAGTGAAGACATTATAGACTACTTATGGTTCTCATGTTAAATAATTTTGAACCAATAACCTTTCAGAGACTTACAAGTTATTTTTTAGTTATTATGAAACTCAGATTGTTCACCAGTTTAGCCCTGAAAGTTTCAATTGCGAATTATATCTAAATTGGTTAGTTACTCAAAATTCTATGCCTCACCCATAACCATTGAGTTGTGTAGAATATATGCAAAAAGTTCCTTAAAGAAACCAATAGTTTTTATCTTTGTAGAACATTTTAGCCATTCTTGTTTAAGATGGACCACAGCATTCCTTTTCTACCTTGTTGTTCTCTTCCAGTCAAGAGAGAAGGCAGAAAAGCTTGCTTGCTTCGTTTAGTTGTTTGTTTGTTTGTCATGTTGGAAAGCAACTATATGAGAAAAGGATATACCTGTATGATGCAAGAGTTAGGATGTAAAGGAAGAGGTGAAGAAAGTGATACTAGTACTTCAAATGATGTGATGAAAGAAATGTCCTTCTGGGTTCAGCTCCAAGTGGAGAAAAAGACACTGGAGACATGGAGGCCGCTTGGAAAGATGGTTTAATGGTGGACAGGACCACATGGCTTGAGTCCTGAACAGAAAAGGTGATCACATGCTTCAATGTTGGGTGAAGAAGGAGAAAAGGGTTGAGGGAGGGGCTTGCTAGGCTTTTTATAACCTGTTCAACCCCACCTCTCTGTTTCCTGTTCCTGTGTAAGAAATGTATTCAGATTGGTTGTCAGACTTCCATGGGGCCATGCAGGGGCAGCTCTCTAGGCTGTGTTTTGAATCCAGGTCTGGTTGCGTTCTCAGATGCCATGTGGTGAGTGTCTAATCATGCCTTAATCCCACCCCCCTGGAGCTGAAGGGGATAACTCTTTATTATGTAAATGGACTGGCTTGGGCATCTTAACGGCCCATTGACAAAGGGGGTGGCAGGAAGCTGCAGGGAGCTATTCTGTCTTTAAAACATGTTTCTCTCTTTTCATATCCAGGGAAATGTAATATTTTGTCTTTTCAATATTTCCTTGGATATTTCATTTTTCTGAGAGAGGGCTGGGTGATAACTTTCTACAGAAGCTTTGAAGTCAATTCAAAATCTAACTATTTCAGTTGTGTCTCTAAATGAATCTAAATCTCTGTTAACCACTTGACAAATTCTTGATAAAATTTGGAGCCTGTATCATCATGTCAAGTGATGAAGAAAATCCTGCTACCTCATTCCAAAATGGGCAAAGTTTTTTGGAGAAGAAAGACGCATGAAAGAAAACAGGACTTCAGTCAGCTGAACACATGATAGCTGGAAAGAATAAACACTGCAAAAATCCCACGAAGAAACAGTGAGTGGGACTGTAGTTTTGACAAATGGGAAACAGTATACAAGAGAAGGAAGGTAGTAATTAATCAGTAAAGAGATAACTTTTTCAAGTTATACTCAACTGTGTATCTGAGCAAGTTTACATAGTGTTTGTGAAAATAATATGAACATGATCTGTCACCGCTTCCTTTTAACTTCCAGTCCAGTCTACAACTCTCTACAACTCTTTCTTTCTTTCTTTCTTTCTTTCTTTCTTTCTTTCTTTCTTTCTTTCTTTCTCTGTTCTTTCTTTCTTTCTTTCTTTCTTTCTTTCTTTCTTTCTTTCTTTCTTTCTTTCTTCCTAATTTACATCCTGATAGTAATAATTTACATTATTACTATCAGGTAATAAACTAACAGAATGAAAAAATAAAACTGTACAGTGTTATATTTAAAGCAAATTAATTAAGTGCAAAGATTGAACACCACTAAAAAGGTTACCTTAAATTTAACCAGAATAGTAGGAATGAATAAGCACAATAATTTTTTAGAATTATTGTGTCCTTTTAGTTTGCTTGCTGTACAAGCACAATGCAAATCGGGCTAAAATCAAAGCATCAGGCTGCTACAGATGTGACTTCAACAATGAATATTAAAATCCGTATCTTAGCTGGTGCACCGGCAATCCCTTGAAACTTGCTACTCAGATGGTGTGAGAATTACAAGCTGTTCTGTGAGAACTTCATTTGCCCTTAGAGTATTAGCCTATCCCCAGCATTCCTTGGTGTGCTTTTCTTGGCTCATTTGGCTACAATTTTTACTTCTTTGGGGAGCCTCTTACCAGCCTTGCAAATTTTGTGGATCATCTCCTACTCTATATTGTGACTCTGGAGGAAACACAAAGGTACTAGCCCTCCTTTGAAGAGCACATCTGGGTTTTCACTAACTACCAGTTCTATTTCCAAGAGACATGCCTCAGCATCTTGAAGGCTGCTGTGCACATGACTGTCTCCATCAGCAAACAAAATTTGACAATCCTAGCAGTAAGGCTTTCAATAACACTGGGAGTTAAAAGTCACAAACTCCTAACTGACTGAGAAGAACCAAAGTGGGTAGATGTGTTTTCTTTACCACCTTATTTAATATATTTTGCAATGAATTTACATTATTTTAATGTATATTTCCTCTAGTCTCTATTGCCGCTTTGCATGTATCTCAGTTACTTTGAATGTCCAGTTGTAAAATTCATTTAGTGGAAATTCTCATTGAGTTCAGTGCTACTACTTCCAAATTAATGCTGCTATATAAAGGTTATTTCCCAGTGAAAAAGGCTTCACCTTTCTCAGTTAATTCCTTGGAATTTATTTCAGTAATTTTAAAGCTTATTTTATGTTTGCAAAGCAGCAAACATAAAGTGTTCTTTTAAGACAACTGAGTTGAATTGTATTGAGTGGGATTTAATTGAATGTGGGAAGAGGGACGAGGTTGCAGATTGTTGAAGAACTAACTTTGCAATAAAATAGAGGACTGAAAAGTACTGTATGTCTCAGCTACCTCTTAATGAAAATTGAATTGCAAGTCAAAACATACAATTTGGATGCACAATGCTTGGATTAAAAAGTCCTGAATGGCATGATGGAATAGAGCAGTACCGTATCAGACTTGTTGGGTAAAGGAATGTGCTGCTATCTGTGTCTCTGCTCATAATTTGAATCTCATGCTCCCATTAGAAATTACTGAGACAAGATTCTGTTGTTGCTTTTGTCCATGTTTGCTGTTGTGTTGATGCTCTTTATTTTCTCAAATGCATACACTAATTCTTTCTGTACCTTTTTATTGTGACAGAATAAAAATGGTAAGTAAATAAATAAAAGGTTGCCTTTCAGTTTATCTGAACTGTGGTGTCTTAAATGGACCCCTCTGTAGATTGTTGTTGTTGCCATGATACAGACATGGATTGCCTGTGTCCTTCCAGAATATTTTTTCAGCTATCAATTTTGCCTCAGGATATAGAGTACATAATTGTATAGAGTAGTATATATACCCAATAGTGATGCTGCATAATTTGTAGCTTTTTAAAAAAAAATACAGGCAGCATAGCACATATACCTTTGTTTAAAATATGAAGGGTAGTGTTCAAAATGTAGGCCCTAATTGACAAGAGCAAGATACTAAAGAAATCCCAAACAATGTAAGATGCCAAACCATCATCTGTACTCTTTTAATGTGGCATTTAACAACAGTCTCTACAATATTTGTATCAGGGAAAAAAATGTTAGAGGGAATAGGAAGCAGTAGCATGGAAAGGAGGTAGAGTTTTCATGGAGGAGGAGGAGGACATTTATGAAAAGAAGAGAAAACCCTGGGAGGAGAAAGGAATGTTTTTATTCAGTCCCCTTCAAGTAGTCCACCTCCATCAGCAGCAGAGATATCACGATTTCCATTGAACTTGTGGCTTGCAGATCCCTATACTATTATGGATAGCTACTGCTTGGAAAGGAAGCTCTTTCCTTTTCCGTTTAAAGAGGGAAGCAGTTCTAGCAAGTGAAAGAAGTTTTTTTGCCCAAAGCTCTTTTCAGTACATAAGGTAAGATCTGTTTGTAGCAAGATGGGTCAAAAATGGAAGTTCACCAAAACAAGTCATCAGGATGGTATCATTAGATTACAGGCCTGTGGAATGATGGGCCATGAAGATGTTTTGACCTAGTGGAGCTAATGATTTCAGGATACAATATACTCTTGTACACTATCACCAGCCAAATGATGAGGCTCTTCTGTTAAATTAAATTAAGCTATCTTTTTATCTCAGGTATTCCATTCAGATCAGATAAGGGACAATTGCAAACACCCCAGAGAAGAGATAATAGTCCATTTTATTCATAGCCAAAATTCCTGTTTACAAATATTTGAAAGGGAAGCAGGGAAGCCTTCAGACCAAAGTGTCAAGCACCACAGAAATAGTGAGATCCAAGCAGTTAAATGAGTGTAAGGATTTATTGTAAGATTAAGCTTTCTACAAGAATCTGAACTACTAACGGTCAAGGAAAGTTAGAGGAAGTTAAGACTAGAAAGTAATTCAAGGTGGGCTGCACTTAGCTCTCTTGTGGGCCCATAGGGATTCATGACTGATGATGCATTTGAACCCCCCACCCCCCCCACCCCGTTGAGCTTGGGCTCATCATCTCTACACAAAGTTCCAAGAATTCGAGGCTCTAGTAGTTATGTATAGGCATCTATATACCTATGGCATCAGACAGAGGTCAATAAGAGGTAGTGCATGAGAGATTCCAGTAGAATGAGAACTTGTATTGTGATTTTGAGTACACAGGGCTCTATGTCTGGAGAAGTCAGACATAGAAAGAATTGTTATTCTAATGGCATGCATTCAAATAGCCCCACACTACCATCATCTTAAATTTTCTTCCTCTCACATCAGCTGCTGCCAAATTTCCCCATTGTGTGCAGTATCGTTTCCCATTTGTTCATAATCCATTGACTAGTAATGTTATTTAACTTGTGGTTTCAGATTACTCTTATCAAACCAAGTAGAACATGATTGGCCCTAAGGGATATAAATGCAGTCCAACAGTAGCAGCGCAGCAATTGAGCAATAGAGAAAAGCTAATGATGGAAATTCTCACAGCTTATTTTATAAAATTAATTTACTATGAGAAAGCAATATCAGAAACCTTTGATTCAGTTAAAATGGACAGGCAAGCAGTGGTTGAGAATGGGAATAATTTACAGAAATATTATGTAAACTACAGGAATACAATATTTCTTCTAGAATATTCATTGTGGAATATTTGGGAAACAATCCAGTCCTATATACACTAGTTTGATCACAAAAATAATGCAGGTTTGCAAATCTGATTGCAGTGGACTGAAATTCTAAGTCTGAAAGTTAAATCAAAATTAAATTTGTGATTTGGTATGTCAAATCAAGCCAAGCTCTATGAGAGATTTTTCTCCCAAAATGCATCTGAAAACACCAAATTGAATGCTCAAAAGAGATTCATAAAATCGACCTGATTTGGAGTTGTTATTATTATTATCACATGTATGCTTAGAGAATTCTCATTCTACTGGAAACTGTCATGCACTACCTCTTACTGACCTCTGTCTGACTCCATCCTTTTAATATTCCAAATGTAAAAAAAAAAAACCAATCCAAGTCATTGTTCCTGATCTTCAAGGCAATAGCTGGGTGAATATTTTCAGTATGGAGAATTCACAATTTCATATACAATGCAGGCCTCAAATAACTTTGGAAACAGGGTAATTGCAAATTGCAGATTGCAATGGTCATCTTTGCATGGCACACTCTTCCCAAACACATGAGCAGGTTTATAAATCAACAGAAGGATCTGTTTTATAGTAAAACTAAGAAAATCTTGGCTTAATCCCATGCTTACCCACAATTTGTCCAACCCAATATTAGCTCAATTTTCTGAAATGTTTTCTGCAAAGCCAGTTTCTGTATTCTCAAGTCATGATACCCACTTTCTTTGGATCCGGAATGCGAGTTGTAAATAGACATAGCTTACACAGGCTTTTGCAGTTCAGGTATGTCAACATCATTGTTTCTCATTTGGGTCGAAAGAGAGTTACTTAAAACTTTAAAATCCAAACAAAGAACTTGGCTGGATGTTATAGAATTCCTTGTTTCTCCACTGCCCTGGAGCTACTGTTCTGAAATTCTGATTTACATAATCTGAAAGTAATTTAAGTGGAGTAAGAGAAGACAGTGTTTGGTAAAATCAATAAAAAAATTCTATGAAATGTAACAAAGTCAATTAAAATAAATATTTCCCTTTGATCACTTGTAATATCAACCATCATTTCCTTCTGCTTTCAGGATGCTGTCCTTCTCCAACTTGTTAAGTAATCTAGCACCTGGTAGTGATGATTTACTAATTATATTTCAGTTTTGAAAAATTACACATAATTATACAAAAAATAGAATATCAGCTATAATTGCAGTCAATCTTAGAGTCTTGATGTCTTTCTCAAAAAAGCCAAATGCAGTGATGAATTTTCTCATAACAGCTTTTCAGATTTCTGATACTCTTTCAGGTGTATCAAGCAGCAAAATAATTGGATTGAGTTGAAATTAGTTGTATAGCATCTGCTGAGATCATTCTTTGTGTCTAATTGCAATTAGCAGCCTTTTTTTTATGGAGATGACTTCTATTTCAAGTAGTCACTTGTTTCAGCTCTGTTGCTAATGCTTCTTTTTTGTCCCTAAAGTCAATCACTTATTTTGTGTATGCGTATGTTCATACATGAGAGAAGGTCAATTCACTTTGGTTGAGACTACTAAATGTTTCTATTATTCCCATCCAATGACAAGCATATGAAAATGCTTTGTTCATTGGTTTGTGTGTGTACAGAGTAAATCTAGATTTAATTATGAATGTATGATGGGTATTTTAAGGTTGTAATACCCAACCTCTGAAAGAGAAGTGACATACACAAATTGGTCCCATCAGAATCTTACAAGTTGAAATACGTATATAGGAAATCAAAGCCAAGATCAGTGGCACAGATGACTGAGACTGTTTAGTTAAAAATAATTGAATTAAAGTGGAAGTTTTAGCCAAGCTTAAGAATCCCAAAAAGGGTCCATGCTTATGTTGTCCAGCTGCCGAAACTACAATGCTGTAAGCCATATCAGAAAATAATTGCTCTGTTCAGAACTCTGCAGTGGTTGAGCAACAAGGTGCTGTCTTTAATAAGGCTTCAATGATAAGATTGGGCCACAGACCTTGTGGTCAATGAGAACAGAGGTAAGACCACTGATACATTGGATTTTTGCTGCATCAGACCTCATAGGAGAGGCAGATTGACTCAATTAATTCTAGCCAGAAGTATCTTGATTGGTTGCATGTTCTGGTTTTTCTCGTTGAGGCAATACTTAACTGGCGAAAGCCAGTGTTGGGTTCTGGATTCCATTCCAACTGGTACGGTTGGAATGGCCTCGATGTCACCTACATGGGTGCGTGCGGCACATGCGCATGTGCCATACTTACCTTTGACACTTCCACAAGCCTCCACAATGCTCCAGATGCTCGGCAGAGCATCGCACAGGCATAATACGTGCCATGTGCATGCGCGGAAGCTCCAAAGACTTAAAGCACAGGTAATGAGTTCAGGCAGGCAGGTGGGCCCTCTGGAGCACCGTACCGGAATGGTACACGGTGCTCCAGGCAGGATCCGATACACCTGCAACCCAACACTGATGAAAGCCAAGAGGCGTTGGATGGTTGGAGTCAGAATGAAATGCTGGATTTTGGAAGTGTTCAAATCAAAACTAAGTCTTAAAGTTCAGTGGCCTTCATGTTGCTGTCTCTCTATGTTTTCTCATATGGTTGTTCTGCAAATAAAGCTACCCAGCTTCCATCGACATGTTTAATATTAATTTTATTAAATTAATTTATATAATTCCCACTATGTCTTGGTAAAATAAGATCTGTAAGACAGCTTATATAAAACTCTTAAGCAAACCCTCATGTCAAAGAAGCCATAACAAATAGCTAACCATTCCAAAACCCCAAATTAAACTTTTCCCAATTTTTGTGAATACCATAACCCAATCAAAATAGGGTAGTTGCCTTCTAAAGTCTACCAAGAAAAAAGTTGGGACAATAGAGTTGGGTTGTAAAGTAAACCCAAATTCTGTAAATAACACTTTTGGAAGATACGTTTGCATACCTGATATATAGAATAGGAGTTTTTAAGATGCTACAATATTGGGAGGGGGTATTAATTCTCCTTGTGTGGAATAGGTCATAAGTTACTTGTGATATTCTTTTTGTGTAAATCCCATTTTTTCCAATGGATTACCTTACATCTCCTTATTTTGGTTTGAAATTATGCTGGACACATAGTGACAAGTCGTGTGTTAAAACAAAAGTAAGACTAAAGTGGCATCTTTATATGGATCAGGATTTGTGACACTACCAACTTTTGTATATTTTTCCTCTTTTTTCCTCAGTCTTTTGTATAGTCACTGCTGACTGTCTGAATATGAGGAGATTGATAAAGCCTTGCCTATGTTATTCTGGTAATTTTTTAGAGCAAAGCAACTGTATTCTCAAAGGCAGTCTAACAACCAGTAGGGGAGCTCCAGTTGGACTATTAGCTGAGTTGGTCATCTGTATCATCAAAATATAGCTCCTAAATTAAAACTAATAAAAAAAATCTTTCTCAAATGGAAAAATATTGGCGACTCAGAAACAAGTTTCTTAGATGGTGATGCAGTGGTGAGAATACAATATTACAGGCTAATTCTGCCAATTGCTAACAGTCCAATCCTAACCATCTTAAGGTTGACTCAGACTTCCATCCTTCTGAGTGGGTAAAATGAGGACCCAGACTGTTGAGGGCAATATGCTGAAACTATAATCCACTTGGTGGAATGAAATAAAGCACTATGAAATAGTATATAAGTCTTGCTATTTCTATTCTTTTAAATATTACTGAAATGCATGTGCCTTTTTGTTTTGCTTATTTGCTTTTTCTTTTTTGTTTGTTTGTTTGTTTCAATCTGGAGCCTGCATTAACATATGGTTTATGTTGCTTGTCCTGTTCCTTCTTTTATATTATTTCACAATACTAAATAATTCCCTGAATACAGTATGTCTGAACTTCTCTATAACTAATTGTAGAGTTCCAGGCAAGAGAGTAATAATTTCACAACAGGTTTTCCTATGTAGATAAACACTGACCAACTGTACTCAATGTGTAGTCCTCAATGGAACTGCATCTAAATGGAGGGAAGTATGCAGTGAAGTACCCCAAGGTTCTGTTTTAGGCCCAGTACTCTTCAACATCTTCAACAATGATTTGGATAAGGGAATAAATGGGGAACTCATCAAATTTGCAGATGACACCAAACTGGCAGGAATAGCCAACATTCCAGAACATAGGCTTAAGATACAGAAGGATCTTGAAGATCTTGAACATTGGGCATTATCTAACAAAATGAAATTCAATGGTGAAAAAAGTAAGGCAAGAAAGGCAAGAAAGCAAAATGTACAGGTACAGTATATGTCCGTGATGGCGAACCTATGGCACGCATGCCACAAGTGGCACGCGGAGCCATTTGTCAGGGCATGCGAGGCACTGCCCTGTCAGCTGGCCAGCGCGCATGCGCATGCTGGCCAGCTGAGTTCACCTTTTTAAAAGCTATTTTTCGCCTTCCCCAGGCTCCAGAGGCTTTATAGGAGCCTGGGGAGGGCGAAAAGAGCCCCCCCTGCCCCCCCCCGGAGGCTTCAGGGACCGTTCCTGAAGCCTTCGGAACACTTAAAACCACCCTATGAGCAAACCGGAAGTGACTTCCGGGTTGCTCGGAGGGTTGTTTTAAGCATTCCAAAGGCTTCAGGGACTGTCCGAGGCTTCCCTGATGCCTTCGGAGTGCTTAAAATGACCCTCCGAGCAACCCGGAAGTCACTTCTGGTTTGCTCGGAGGGTGGTTTTAAGCGCTCCGAAGGCTTCAGGGAAGCCTCCGGACAGTCCCTGAAGCCTCCGGAGGGCCTCTGGGGGGTTGGGGGAGGCTCTTTTCGCCCTCCCCAGGCTCCTATAAAGCCTCTGGAGCCTGGGAAGGGCGAAAAAACATGTAAAAATGGGGGGAGTCACGCGTTGTGCGCGCATGCGCACTGGGGGGGTGTCACACATTGCATTATGGGTGCGGCACGCCTGCACTCAACCCCCCTGTGCTCCCCCCCACTTGTGGCACGCGAGCCAAAAAAGGTTCGCCATCACTGGTATATGTGGTACCTTGCTCAATAGTAGTAACTGTGAAAGGGATCTTGGAATCCTAGTGGACAACCATTTAAATATGAGCCAGCAGTGTGCAGCAGCTGCCAAAAAAAGCCAACACAGTTCTAGGCTGCATAAACAGAGGGATAGAATCAAGATCACAGGAAGTGTTAATACCACTTTATAATGCCTTGGTAAGGCCACACTTGGAATACTGCATTCAGTTTTGGTCACCATGATGTAAAAAAAGATGTGGAGACTCTAGAAAGAGTTCAGAGAAGAGCAACAAAGATGATTGGGGGACTGGAGACTAAAACATATGAAGAACGGTTGCAGGAACTGAGTATGTTTAGCTTAAGAGAAAGAAGGACTAGGGGAGACATGATAGCAGTGTTCCAATATCTCAGGGGTTGTCACAAAGAAGAGGGAGTCAAACTATTCTCCAAGGCAACTGAGGGTAGAACAAGAAGCAATGGGTGGAAACTAATCAAGGAGAGAAGCAATTTAGAACTGGGGAGAAATTTCCTGACAGTTAGAACAATTAATCAGTGGAACAGCTTGCCTGCAGAAGTTGTGAATGCCCCAACACTGGAAGTCTTTAAGAAGATGTTGGATAGCCATTTGTCTGAAATGGTGTAGGGTTTCCTGCCTAGACAGGGAGTTGGACTAGAAGACCTCCAAGGTCCCTTCCAACTCTGCTATTGTATTGTATTGTAAATTTATCTAGAGCTTGCAGAATACATGTTTAAGGACAAATTGTGGTTACTCTGGGAAATAATTTAAACTGTTCTTTTTAACAATTAGAAAAAAGAATGGGGCCAGAATGGATGTGTGTTTGTGTGTGGTTATTTTTAATCACAATAAAAATTGCCATACAGTTCACTATACATGATATTGATTTAAGCCTTATACAACAGTTTAAAAATAGATGTTCCTGGCTAATGGGTTGCTTTTTAATGATACCTTTATTACATGGTGATCTTCATACTTACAATGTGTGGGTTGTCTGCTTCTGAGGAGGAAAATTACTGCATTTCTGGATTACCCCTGGACACAGCATTATCATCCTTCATTAAAATAGATGAATATTTAGAGATGATACAAGTGGGCTTTTTTTAAAACAAATGACCACTGGTGTAGCTAAGATGGCCAAATCAGTTCCTTGATTTGGTAAGATAAATCTGAATTGTTTCCCACTGAAAAAGAGGGAAACAGAAGCAGAATAGAAATATATCCTTGTCAGAAAAATAATTTTGGTTAGCTTGAATGAATTTACATTGGCTCTTTGAAATAAAGTTTGATACAAACTTCTATGTCTGATGTCTTTAATGAAATGAGCATAAACAACACTGATAACACAATGCAGTAAACTTTTATCAGGGAAGCGGCCCAAATAAGCAATTTTTGATTGGGAGTTAATTTCATTTATCAAAAATGACCTCGCAGGAATAACCGAGACCTGGTTGGCCACGAGGGTGGTTTACCCCTCGTGGAAATGTGCCCGCCAAGTTATCGAGCATTTCACCAGCCTCGGGCCCAGGGAAGGGGTGGTGGGGTAGCAGTGATTATCCGGGAAGACTTAGAGCCGAGAGAGTTCACTGTGCCACAGACATCCGGGTGTGAGTCCCTTGTAGTGAGATGGGGCCCAGGGAGGCAGTTGGGCCTGCTGATAGTATACCTGGCTCCTCGCTATACGTCAGCGGCCCTGCCTGAACTCCTCGAGCTGATCTCATCGGTGGCGGTTGAGACCCCCAAACTGTTAGTGATGGGGGATTTTAATCTGCCGTCGATGGGAGAAGCGTCTGAGGGGGTTCGGGAGTTCATGGCTTCCATGACAGCCATGGACCTGACCCAGTTAATTCAGGGCCCTACTCACGAGGGAGGCCACACGCTGGACCTTGTCTTTGTCTCTGGCCAGTGGACGAGTGATCTGGGAATAGGGGATCTAGCCATTATTCCCCTGTCATGGTCGGATCACTCACTTCTCTGGCTTGACTTCCCTGGTGCTAACCCCCACCGCGAGGAGGCGGAACCGGAAGGCATTAGATGGTTCCGCCCCAAGCGCCTGATGGAACCAGATAGGTTCCAGACGGAGCTTGGGCCACCTCCTGTGGATCTGACCCGCCCTCGAGTAGAGGACCTGGTGGACGCATGGAATAGTGCGACTACCGGGGCCCTAGACCGGGTGGCGCCTTTGCGGCCTCTCCTGCGGCGACGAACCACCCTGGCCCCTTGGTTTACTGAGGAGCTAAGGGTGATGAAACGCCACAAGAGACACCTAGAGAATCGTTGGAGATCCTCCCGTTCCGAATTTGACCGAGCACAGGCACGAGCCTATTTGAGGACGTACCTTGTGGCACTAAGAGCGGCCAAACGTCAATATTGTGCCACTCTTATTGTGTCCGCAGATAACCGCCCTGCCGCCCTGTTTCGGGTGACTCGCTCCCTCTTGTTTGAGAGACCGCGGGAAGCCCCTTTACAGGGCAGAGCAGAGGAGTTTGGGAAATATCTACAGGACAAAGTCGCTCAAATCCGGATGGGATGGGCCCCTTTCAGTGGTCCAGTAGAGACGCCCGTGGCGAGTCTTGAGGGACCGCTTTGGGAGGAGTTTGACTCGGTTGCCATCGAGGATTTGGACAGGTTGCGTGGACATCTGCGACCCACCACATGTTTATTGGACCCGTGTCCCTCCTGGCTTGTACTGGCATCCTGGGAGGTTACGCGCGACTGGCTCCTGGGCCTAGTGAACGCCTCGTTGGGTGAGGGGTCTCTACCGGCCGCCTTGAAAGAGGCGGTGGTGAGGCCCCTGCTCAAGAAGCCTTCCCTGGACCCAACGGACCTAGCCAATTATCGTCCTGTCTCCAACCTTCCTTTTTTAGCGAAGGTTGTAGAGAATGTGGTGGTACAGCAGTTCCCACGTCACCTGGAGGAAAATGATTATCTAGACCCGCGCCAGTCCGGCTTCCGACCCGGGCACAGCACGGAGACGGCCTTGGTCGCATTGGTTGATGATCTCTGGAGGGCCAGAGATAGGGGTTGTTCCTCTATCCTGGTCCTATTAGATCTCTCGGCGGCGTTCGATACCATCGACCATGGTATCCTGTTGCACCGGCTAGAGGGGTTGGGAGTCAGGGGCACCGTTTTACGGTGGTTTGGCTCCTACCTCTCTGACCGGACGCAACGTGTGTTGGCAGGGGAGCAGAGTTCGACCCGGAGGTCACTCACATGTGGAGTGCCACAGGGATCGGTGCTCTCGCCTCTCCTGTTCAACACATACATGAAACCGCTGGGCGAGATCATCCGTGGCTTTGGGGTGGGATATCATCTGTATGCTGATGATACTCAGCTATACATTTCCACCCCGAACCACCCCAATGAGGCCGTCGAAATGATGTCCCGGTGTTTGGAGGCCGTACGGGTCTGGATGGATGGCAACCGACTAAAACTCAACCCTTCCAAGACGGAGTGGCTGTGGCTTCTGGCCCCCCGGTTCAACCAGGTGCTCCCATCTCTGGCCATTGGGGGAGTGCAACTAGCCCCCATGGAACAGGTGCGCAATTTGGGCGTCCTCCTAGATGCCCGGCTGTCCATGGATGACCATGTAACAGCCGTGGCAAGGGGGGCGTTCCATCAGGTCCACCTGATGCGCCAATTGCGCCCCTTATTGGACCGGGATGCCCTACGCACAGTCACCCATGCGCTAGTGACGTCTCGCCTGGACTACTGCAATGCTCTCTACATGGGGCTTCCCTTGAGATGCACTCGGAGACTACAGTTGGTCCAGAACGCGGCCGCGCGGGTGATTATGGGGAGGACTAGATACTCCCCTGTAACACCTCTCCTGCACGAGCTGCACTGGCTTCCTGTGGTCTACCGAGTGCGTTTCAAGGTTTTGATTATGATCTTTAAAGCGCTTCATGGCATAGGACCTAGTTACATGCAGGATCGCATCCTGCCCCACACATCCCTACGACCAATTCGCTCACACAGAGAGGGACTTCTCCGGGTGCCGTCCGCCAAACAGTGTCGGGGGGCGACATCCAGGAGCAGAGCCTTCTCTGTGATGGGCCCAGCCCTGTGGAATGACCTCCCCCGTGACATCAGGATTATTTCCGATCTCCGCTCCTTCCGTGTACAGTTGAAGACCCACCTCTTTCAATTATCCGGCCTGGCTCAACCGTAATTTTTTCATATTCCTCCTGACTGTCTTTTTAAAATTTTAAATTTTTATTGTATATTGGGTTTTTATTAATCGGGGCATGTTAATGGTTTTAATTTGTCTAAATGTTTTAATCTATTACCTCCTCCGTGCATGTATGTCTGTGTATATATGTATGTTTATATATGTCTTAGTGTACGCCGCCCCGAGTCCTGCCCGGAAAGGGAGCGGCTAATAAATCCAAATTTATTATTATTATTATTAAAATCATAATGATAATATGGTGAACAAAAAGGAACAACTGAAACTAAGAAGTCATATATGTTTAAACAAAGAAGAACAAACCTTAGTTTCCCATTGGTAAAATCTATGTCCAATTTCAGAATTTCCCATAAAATTGAATATTTACAAAAAAGAAAAGGGTATTTTATTCTATTGTCCAGAAATACAAAAATAAAAATAATAATTAAACAGGTCGTTCAAAACTTAATTGGAGTCAAAAGATAATTTAAAACTGAACAATTCTGTACAGCTGATTATGAAAGCAAGGCAGATATATTATAAAGCAAGAGATGTGTTTAAAAGGGAAGTCGAGAAAAATGCAATGAATTGATAAGTGGAAGTGGTGAAGAAGGTGTTCGTTAGTTCAAATTATCTTTTGTTATTATTATTTTTTACTCAATAAGATGAAGTTTCAGTTTGGAAATTTGATTCCAAGCCAGTTCATTTAAGCAATCTAAAAGTATTTACTTTTAAGATTTATTCTGAAAGGTTAAATCAATTGTCAAGTTGAACTGGGCACTTCTGAACCAATTATCCTATACAGAAAGTCAAAATGGGTCAGTGATTTGAAGCAGCAGTTTGAATTGTATCAGGACTGCAAATTCATCTTGTGTATGGCTTCTATTAAGCATAGGTGAACATTCAATAAGGATGGGAAATAATGTGTTTCAACTACATTCCCTTTAAAATAAAGGTGACTTTGTCAGGTCCAGTTGTGTTCAGATTCTCCAGTTCTCAATCATGAATTTGCTTTGGCTCGTTTAAGCATAATTTACAAAACCAAAAGCTTATCTGAGGGCAACACAGTTAGAATGATAATGCAAAGCAATGATGAGGTCTCAAACCAAGCAAACAATAAGTTTAAAAAATGGGCCTAAGAGAAATGGTTTTCAGATATAGTACAAAGATATTGTAACTATAGTTCAGAGACCCTTATAATTTAGAACATGGAAATCCACAAAACCAGGTATTGATGAATCTTTTTTTTATTTTAAGTCAGATGCAGAGGTGGGATTCTATGAGTTTGGACTGGTTTGGGCGAACTGGTAGCTCCAACGATCAGCTGGGAGCGAACCAGTTCACTCCAACAATCAGGCAGCCGCCCACCTACTCCTGCACTTTACTGACCTATATCTTCTCAGCTGATTCGCACAGCAGAGTAGATTGCCATGCCTCAGCTGCGTTAGTCCCTAGCAGTAATTTTTTCTTAAAACTGCACGCATGCGCAGTGCATATTAGGCGCATACGCACGTGCAAAGTGCACAATCACCAAACCGGTTGTTAAACTGGCAGGAACCCCCCACTGGTCAGATGGATTCGTTTTGCAATTCTATCACTATTTTTGTAAATAACTAATTTATCTGATTGCCGGTAGGGTGGGATGTGTCAAAAGTAGTCAAACACAGCGGTATCTAAATACATTTTTTAATATATATTTTTTTTAACAGCCACCTCTTGAAAGTCACTTCCCACAGGGGAACAATTCTGGACTCCCTGTTAGAAAACTCTCAGAATGTTATTAACAGAAGCTATGTAGAAATGAATATTTCCCATTAAAATATATGGAAGCTATAATTGTTTTTATAGTTCATCAGAAATGGGAACTATAGGCACTGGCTTTACAACTATTTTGGACTTATTTAAGTGAATTCAGATTTATCTTTCCTGTATTATGCACCTGTTCCTAGCCATGACTATTTGCAGTTACCTAAAACACAAATTTACTGTGTTTTGGCCTTTCACCTTTCATGATTACTACCATTTCTCTCAGTAATTGAATCTGTTTCTTGAATGTATGTACTTCTATATATGAAAGACTAAAGTTATATTGATATTTGAGAATGGATCAATTGGAGAGGGGTGATGTTCAGCAGTAAAATGGATGGGAAAAATGAATTGAAGATTTGAATTGTTTTATATATTTTTTTCCTCTAACAATGCAATTCTCTTTGAAAAAGAGCATAGAATTGTGAAGTTTAAAGCAATTATTCCCAACTTGCTGGAGACATGGAAGCATCATTGTGTACGGAATATGATATGGTGATTTTCTATCTTCTCAATGGTTAAGATACTGGGATTGTTCATGAGTGGCTATAGAATAGCTAGGGGAAAAAATCTGAAGATTCCGGATTAGTCTGGAGCAGATTTCTCTAATCAGTGAAGCGTTAATATCACTTTATAACGGCGTGCTAAGGCTATACTTGGCATACTGCATCCAGTTGGTTGCCATGATATAAAGAAGGCAAGGATATGGGGCATTTTATCCCTGCTGATGTTGAGATTCTAGAAAAAGTACAGAAAAGAACAACAAAGATGATTAGGGGATTGGACATATAAACAATGGTTGCTGAAATTGTGTATGTCTACTTTAATATAAAGAAGACTGGGGTGATATGACAGCAGTGTTTCAATATCTCAAGAGTTTCCACAAAGAACAGGGAGTCAAGCTATTCTCCAAGGCAATTGAAGGCAGGACAAGAAGCAATGGATGGAAACTAATCAAGGAAAGAAGCAACCTAAAACTAAGGAGAAATTTCCTGACAGTTAGAACAATTAACCAATGAAACAACTTGCCTCCCAAAGTTGCTCTAACACAAGAAGTTTTTAAGAAGAGATTGGACAATCACTTGTCTGAAACGGTATAGGGTTTCCTGCCTGAGCAGGGGATTGGACTAGAAAACCTCCAAGGTCTCTTCCAAGTCTGTTATTTTGTTCTGTTTAATCTGCACACTCCCCCAGGATGTACAGAACTACATCTCCCAACAGTCATTGGCCATTCTGACAGGGAATTCTGGAAGAAAAATTTCTAGGAGGCCACCAAATTCTGGAAAACTTTTGGTAGAAATGAACTCTCTATTCATCAGAGCCTTGGTAAAGGCAATTCTTGCTATTTTCCAAATGACTGCCCCTGTTATTTCTCCTGCACATGAAAATACAAAAGCATTGTAGCATAGCAATCGCTTCTAAAGGGTCAAGGAAAAAGTGTTGTCTTTAGGAAACAGAATCCCACCCTCTGTGAGGCCCCAGTAAGTATCAGGAAGGAAATTAATTATAACAACAATTAACCTCGGGTTATTAGAATTTATTCAAAGATGGTGGATTCAGATGACCCCTGTAATAGACGATGATTCATTACGATGATGTGCACATACAATCTAGCTTTTTAGCTATCATTTTAGTCACGTGCATCTAACATAAACTGTCTATCCTAAATAAATATATAAAACAATTGCCTTAATTGGTTTGGGTTATTAAAGGACATTAACCACACAATTACACTATTTTGGAACACTGCAAATGATTCAGGAGGAAGGCAAGGATGGGAGTCATTTTATCCCTACTGATGATACAAATATAGATGTGACTGAATGAAAGAAGACAAATACTTTACTTCAAATCATCGGCTACAAACAATAACTCATTGTTTGCATTTAGCTTGCCTAATCCCTGCCTTCAAGATTGTGATCTGTTACTTTTGCTGTTTTGGTCAGTGGCGAAGGCTAAGCTTAATGGCCTATTGATTCCATTGCAGCTGCAACCTTTTCCAATGAATTATGTTATAGCTTGGCTTCTGATCCCTTTCACCTATTGTAAGGGTTTATTTATGATTCATCATCTCTTGAAAGAAAGGGAACTAGTCTCCTCATCCCTACTGTGGTCATAGCATTTGTAGTATTTGCCTCTATTGATGATAAATATAAAATGGGAAAAAGGGACACCGATATTTCCATAAGTCACAAAATCACAACAGTAAGACCATCAAAAGTCAATTACATAGGTCTACATAAATACAATCCTGCCTTTACTGCTATCAAGGTTGAACTTGTATGATCTCGCTATAGAAAGCCATCCTCTCTACTCTACTCCTTTGTAGAGTTTTAGAAAAAATGAAAAATCTCATTATTAAAGAATATTTGAGATGTTTAGTGTACATTCTTATGCACGAGGGCTGCATGGGTGTCAGCAGGGGAAACAAGGCAGATAAAAGACATGTATTTGATGAAATTGTCACACAAAGATGGCAACTTATAGTATGCACTAGCAGAGGTCACTATAGTACAAGCACATAATTGGGATATTGGTGTGACATCATGAGGAATGTTTTGTTATTTTGGCATCATTGGGGTTTGCTCTGGTGGTGCTGTGCCATTGCTGAAGGTTGTTTCTTTTTGCTTTCCTTATTTTAGGATAATGGATGCTTAAATTGCCATTATCATTATTTCTTTATTTGTTTAACGGGTAGAAAATTGAGTAAAGCCCAAGTAGGGTCAATTTAGCATGAATTATAACTGATTTATTCTTATTCCAGAGTAAGTAAATTGCTTAGTTTGCCAAATTGTTTAATCTGCCTTGTTTGATTCAAAAATATTGGTTGTGCTCTGTTTCTTTTGATCCACTGCAAATAATGACACAGCAGCAGCTACCAAAATGAAGAGGACGGAGGCTTCCTTGTTTATATCAATATCAGGATGATGAAGTAAAAAAAAGTCTTGGGTTAATTTATTTATAATTTTCAAACTAGAGTGATTCTTGGAATGAGATCAGGATGACCTGCCCCAACCATAACATGTTTAAATAACAAGAAGTATTAATTGTCTTTGGTTCCTAGTGGTCTCATCCTTGGCATCTCATTTTTTTATGTAAAGCTTTTGATAGGAGTTCTAATGATGATGAAATTAAAAGGCAAAAAGAAAGATGGTGCATTTTAATTGGCTAGAAGTCTTCTCGGGATTTGCAGAGCAATAATTTGCAAAAAAAGTAATGCTTGATGACATGTGGACATGTGGACATGTTGAAACTTGAACTAACTTAATCCACCACTACCAGTGATAATCCAAGTACAAGTACAAGGTGTATGCATATTTATGAGAATACATATACATTTACCATTCTTTCAAGACATGGCTCCTGTTCCTAGTCTTAGGCCACCTGGGATTATTAAGGTATGTTACAATAAACTGTCCACTATTTCTTCTCTGTATAACAAGAACAGAAGTTTAAAAATATATTCCTGTTGTAATATTATTGACATGACAATAACTTCATATTTGT
Organism: Natrix helvetica; assembly: GCF_964273705.1. Lineage (NCBI taxonomy): Eukaryota > Metazoa > Chordata > Lepidosauria > Squamata > Natricidae > Natrix > Natrix helvetica. Next base: position 86,819,491 of record NC_138548.1, read on the forward strand.
ATACTAACATTGCCCAATATATTATTGTCATTATAAAACTAAGTGACCGACCAGATGATTTGGGGATGGTATGTATGTATTCATAAGTAGGAAGTATAATCCAACTCCACTCTTTTTCCAACTGGTATATTAGTCCAGTTGGTATTTGGAGATAAACTATACCTACTCAGGAAGGCAAACTGAGTCAAGGCTTCTCTCCCTTGACAAATCTGTCTTCCATAACTATATCTATATCCTTGAAACCATTCAAGGTAGCAATGAATTATGAATTCCAAGGATTGATTGTGTAATGAGTGAAGATGTATTTTTGTTGTTGTTGTTAATATCTTTCTAATCACCTTTTTTGCAGATCCCTAGTCCTTATAGTTTTACAAGAAGGTGAAAAATTCTTTTCAGTTTAATTTTCAATGTCATACATGATTTGATACACCTTGAATGTGTTCTTGCTCTATCACTTTTTTTCCTAAGCATGTTATGCCCCAGATAGGAAGCCATCTGGAGATTCTGTGTATGTCACTTTGTGCTCCATGGGGAACAAGTGGGATGTAAATGTAATAACATTAATCAATGGATTGGGAAATTGAATTATTATAGTTCACTGGGCTTTAGGAAGGTCATTCAAGAGATTTTAACAAATCTGTTTTTATTGCTTTATATGCATCTAGCTAAAAGACTATTTGTTTATTGTAGAAAAATGTTTGTTACTCAGGAGGCAAAATGCTTTGTTTCCTAAATGCACCTGGCTTTGTTGTAGATAATTCCACTCTTTTAACAAGTCTTTGTTCTTTCTTCTTCTTTTACTTCCCTGAACATCTGCTTCTGAGAATTAGAGAAATATCTGAAACAGAGTGTGAGATAGTGAGAAAAGGTTTCCAGGGAAAGAGAGACTCTCTACCATTCCTTTCTTCCAATAGGAAATTCCATTGGATTGCATGCTCATCTATGAATGTCTGGATGTTTGAATCCCATACTTTGACATGGTGTTTTGTTAATATTTCTCATTGGGTACAATGTTACCTTAATCTTGAATGTCTTGTCTCCATCCACCCATCCATTCTTTTCTTCCACAGATTCCCCATTAAAAGAGAATCACAAAATAAAATATAATTGTAAATTACAATCAGATTGAACTGCCACCAAATTGAAACACTCCTTCTACAAAGGTACTGTACTGTGGACTTTCCTACCCAAAGTCCAGAAGTAATTAGCTTAACAAATCCTGTCCTGTTCCTGAAATACAGGACAACCACATTCGTTAACACATTAGCGGGATCACTTCAGCTTGCTATTTGAATGATGATAGATAGACATCTTCCCTCTTCCTCCTTACATATTATCCTCAGTTTTATAGAATGTGTACCTTGAAAGTTACCCTCCTCTGGGATACAGATGGTTGCTTTGATCCACCTCTGATGTCATGAGCATAAAATCATCCTAGTAATTAAACTCACCTTCCAAAGGTACTGTGATTCATCAGGATCTTTTAAAGACCCCATAATCCCTGTGGAGCGACTGAATGGAGCTGAGTGTTTACTGGCCGGATTCCTTTCTTGTCACCAATTCAGAGATTATTTCAGCAAATATATTCTCATTGTGCCCAAAGAAAGAAATAGCTAGGATCACCTCCTGATTGTGAGGTGAGAGCTCCACCTCTAGGCCACTGCACCACTCATCCAAAGATACTGTGACTGAATGATAAAAATATGTACTAGACAACCGAAATTATGCTACAATTATTTTAGGATTAAATATAAGAAGGTTATTAAATATAATAGCAAAGTAAAAGATGAATTCTATCTATTCAAACATTTCATGATCAGAATAGCTGTAGGGAACCCTGTTTTTCTACCTCAAAAATTAGAGTCCCCTTCAAATGTCGGTCGTATTTGCTTATTCAGAGAAGCTAAATTTTATTAATCTCTCTTTGCTTTTACTAATTTATCATTTTACTGCTTGTCTCCAATTGAAACAAAGCTAAAATATAAAATAATTTGATGTACATTTGTCATACTTTTTTTTACTGCTTAGCAGGCAACTTAAAGTCCATAGACTGTATGAGCGTCCTCCGTCCTTATTTTGCACACATTGAAGCTCTGAATTATCCATTCACCAAAATTCAATGGTAAAGTGCAAAAACAGCAATTTTCTAAGCTTTTTTTAAAATAGGGGGAAATGCATTAGGACTCCCATAGGGCTATATTCCTTTTCCTACCTCTCTGTCTTTCTTTCACCCCTTTCTCCAAAGAAAAAGTCAATCCCAGGTTTTTCCTACCCCACAAAAAAAAATCTTCACCCCACCAAATTTCTTTTTCCATGCCTCCCCATATGTAAATTGCAGTGACGTGCGGTGAGGTTTATGGCTGGTGAGGCTGGTGACGTCATCAGGAAGGCGGGGAATGGGACCACGTGTGCTGGAGGCTCAGGCTGCCTCACCCTGCAGCACACGTGATCCCATTCCCCGCCTTCCTGAGCGTGCTCCGCCAGCTTGCGCTCCGCAGTCCTCAAAAGCGACTGGGGAACGACGAGAACCTTCCTGCCTCTGCTGGACTTTGCGCGCTCCTCGCGACTGCATATTTCAGTCGTGAGGAGTGCACAAAATCCAGCAGAGGCAGGAAGGTTCTCATCATTCCCCAGTCGCTTTCGTGCCTTCGTCATCTGGGAGCACCGACAACATTTCTGCCTTCCCAGCTCCCGGGTGCGGCCGGACGGATGTATATAATATTATAATATTATATATATATATAGTATATAATATTATATACTATTATTTCATGAAGAGAGGTGAGGCTCTGCCTCCCCTGCCTCCCCTGACCACACGTCCCTGGTAAATTGTAAGTTTCTTGTGGCAAGGGCCTGAGGGAGAAGAGAATTAAAGTGTGAAAGGGAGATGAAACTGGAGAGGAAGAAAATTTATACATGTTGAGCAATTAGATTTTAATTGCTAGACCACATTTGTTCTAGTCTAACTTAACTAATTTTAGCAGCACAGTGGAGAAAGATCAAATGGAGCAGGGAGTGATGCCGTCAGATTTTGTTCAGTGGTTGCACTCTATTTTCAATGTTCAATTTTTAATGTTCTCATAAGACATCTTCATGTCAGAATAGTTCTCCCCTCCAGTGGTGTACTTAGTGATACTATTTCATAGCAATGGCAAATGAAAAAGATTAATTTTCTGTACTCCCCCCCCCCCCGCCCCAAGCCAGTCAAGGACTGTTACCTGAAGTGTAAGCTTATTCATATTTCCTAAATTACAGTAATATTGCTGTAGCAAAAAAAATGGCAAAGCATTAATCCTTTCCATGGCAATATTCACAGTAAGATTGGAAAACGATGTGGTAAACATTTAGAACTTAAGGTGATTAAATGTTTAAAATGTTGTTCCTGAGCCTTTGATAAGCATTTGAGAAAGTACCTCTCCAGAAGCAGACTTGCATGATTTGTGACTAACCACACCAGCCTAGATATATTTGTGATCTTGAGCCAGGGAATTTCTGATTGCCCAGAATTTAGAGCTGATACCATATTAGCTATTGGAGGTTTACAAATCATCCAGGGCTAGCATTTCTTTGATCATTTCTATTCAAGCCCATCGAAAAATAACATTGGGCACACTCATGTAGACTTGCAAACTGTCTGAAAAAATACGTGGATTTTTATAGTGGTATACTGTCAGAAATCTGTAGCTCCCATTACTTCTCAACTTCCTGGAATCCTAAGGGATTCATCATGAGAGAATTCTTTTCATAGAACCTTTTTAGATCAGGAACAAAATAACCCCAGGATATTATAAAATAAGATGAAAAATGTGATGAGGTTCTTAAAAAAAAACTACCCTGAGCATGAAGCAATAAAACAGAAACTTCTTTCTGAAGAAATGGAGACTTGGGAATATAGAAAGACAGATTGTGACAAAAGAGTAACACAGTGGTTACACAAAGTGGCCAAAATGGGCATAAGACATGGCTGAACCATTTCCAACATAGAGCATAGCTGATCAGTACCCCAAAGTTTATGTACACTGAAATAGACAAAGCACAGGTTTAGAATAATCTCAAATCAGATGGAATTCCCCATGCTAGTTTAGTGATTGGAAAACTAAAGAGTGAGGAAGATTAAGTACAAGGGTTGAATCAAAAGTAAATGTAAAGTCTACATTTATGATTTTATAGATAGTCCTCCACTTAACAACTGGTCAACCAATATTAACAATTCATAATGGCAGATTTTCACAGGATGACTTATGTCCCAGATTCATACACACATCCCACACAGTAATCAGAACACATTTTAGGTGTTCAACAACTGGCCCTCTTTAATGGCTTTTTGCAGAATCTTGCAGTCACATGGGCAAGATTTATGAGAGGTTTTTTTGTAAGAAACCAACATTTGCTTCCAGTTTCCAGCAAAAAATAGCCATTGTGGATAATGGATTCACCAAATGAATTTGTTTAACAACGCTGTAAAAAAGATTGGAAAATCTTTGGTGACCTGCTTAAAGACTGGCATGAGCTACAATTGTAATTCTGGGTTCAATGAAGGTTGTAAGTTTGTAAGTGATGGTTGTAAGAATTATTTTGGCAATTAAAAATTCTGTTATGGCACATTCCATAGATAAGAATTCACTTCAGGTTTTCATTTCATAACTAGCAATAGAACAACCTTTTGTTACAGCAATTTTTAGCGGAAGTGAAAGAAAAAATGCTAAAGAATTAATGAGAAGCTCTGGCACATCACAACTGCCATCTATTGGTGATGTAACAGACATTACTTTTCATTCAACCCTCATATTAGAGAATAATTATATACAGGCAATGGGAATAATCCCCTACTAAAGGAATAAAACTTTCTTTTCTTGTATTTTGTTCTCCCTAGCTGCTTTCTAACATTTGCAAAAACCAATTAATTTATTGAAAGAAATGGATAGATTTCTTCTTCAGAAGTAAGTTGTCTAAGTTATAGGATGAATCCTATAGGATGCAAACTATAATTGCATCTTATAGCTAAGCTATAATTGTGTAGCATTTAGTGAACGTCATGTAAGGATCATTATAGATCTTAGTCTAAAATTAATTGTGATTCTTGTCTACTGAGTCTTTATAGACTTTAGGAAAATCTGTAAGTTATTCAAAGCAAAGTTACTGCTGCACAATACTTGCATTCTATATACCCACATGCCATAAGATCCACAAATCAATAGGTATATGACCTGAGATTAGAAAGGGCTCCAGAGTGTGACATTTTTCTTCCTAAATGTTATTATATAGCAGCTTCAGTTAAAAACAAAATTTCAGGAACTACTAAGATGATGTTTTATCTTTGGCAGCTTTAGGCATCAGCAAACTTTCCTGAACATTAAATTGTTTGTTTTCATGCTTCATTGATCCTGCACTTTTGTTGCTTTAAATCTCTTAACTTTTGAAAATAATTTTAACTTTCCGAATTAGCTTTTGATGATTAAGTTTGTCTATTGGAAAATAATCTCTTAAAAAAAATCCAAAGAACCAAGCTGAAATTTTAAGCACATTCATTTGGGAGTCATGTTCCAGACTCCACCAGGTTTATTGTTGCATAAATATTTAGAACTTCTTAATAGGGCCATTTTAGTACATTTCAAGCATATCAACATTTATAGTTCCTGCAAAGTGTGATCTCATTTATTCGAAACTAGCTTAATGTTCATTTGCATTTATAATACATTTCTGCAATGTATTATAGACTGGTGTGTGTTCATGATCAGGTAAGAAGGAGAAAACAATAAGTTCTGATATTCTTCTGGAAAAGTTTCATCTCTGGTCAGTAATTCTAGCCTGAATCTCACTACTTTTCTATATCCCTATCTGAATGCTAGTGGTAAGTCCTTGGTTATAAAATTAATGCTGGTGGAATACATTTTCAGATTTTCCTAAACACAATATGAGTAGAGACATAGATTCACATGAGAAAATGAGATTTGCTGTGCATGTAATACTTATCAGAAACACCTTAAAGCAAAGATGTCAAACTCACCATGTCATGTTGATGTCACATGACATATCACAATGTTCTTTTTTACCTTCGCAGAGCTGCGGTGGGCGTGGTGTCCAGCCCACAGGTCACCAGACAACAATTGTCTCATTGTTGAGTTCTCATGCCACTTCCCAAAACTGATGTGCAAACCTGAGCCCATTTAATTTAAGGAAGTTTTGAAACATTGATACAAAACCTCAATAGCTCACTTGACTGGGGAAATTTGGCATATCTTTTACCACCACATATATAATTGGTATTATCAACATACTGAGTATACCAAACTGATGGATGAACTCACCAGCATTTTCATGTAGATGTTAAAACAGAGGGAAGACATATTTGAACTCTGTAGCACCCCACACTTGAGGGGCCTAGTGAACTGGTAAAGAAAATGAACCATCATAAAAATGTGTGCCCAATCCATCAAGCCATAGAACTGACTGAGAAATATTGATTGTCCTTTACAAATGGGGTGTGTGCATAAGGATTGTGCTGTGAATCAAACTGAGGTTAATGGAGAAAGCCAACCAATCTCTAATACTATTCTATTCTATATTATAAGCTATTGAGCTGTGGTGGCACAATGGTTAGAATGCAGTATTGCTGGCTAATTCTGTTCACTGCCAGCAGTTCAATTCTCACTGGCTCAAGATTGACTCAGCCTTCTGTCCTTCCGAGATTGGTAAAATGAGGACCCAGATTGTTGGGGCCAATATGCTGACTTTGTAAACTGCTTAGAGAGGACTGTAAAGCACTGTGAAATAAATTCTAAGTGCTATTGTTATTACTATTGCCTCATGAGTAGGGGGGCCTTTTACCAGGTTCGCCTGGTATGTCAGTTGTGCCCCTTCCTGGATTGGGATCGGGATGCTCTGTGAACAGTCACTCATGCCCTCGTCCTTTCTCGCCTGGACTACTACAATGCTCTCTACATGGGGCTGCCCTTGAAGAGCACCCGGAGGCTTCAGCTGGTCCAGAATGCAGCCACGTGGGTTGTCATGGGGGTACCTAGGTGCTCCCATGTTACACCCCTTTTAGGCGGCCTGCACTGGTTGCCAGTTGTTTTCCGGGTGCGATTCAAGGTATTAATTATCATCTTTAAAGCGCTCCATGGCTTAGGCCCAGGGTACCTGCGAGACCACCTACTGCCACCAGTAGCCTCCCACTGTCCAGTACGATCCCACAGAGTTGGCCTCCTCAGGGTGCCGTCGGCCAGACAGTGTCGGCTGGTGACCCCCAGGGGGAGTGCCTTCTCTGTGGGAGCACCTTCCCTTTGGAATGAGCTGCCCCCCGGAGCTCCGCATAATCCCTGACCTCTGGTCCTTCCGACGCGCCCTAAAAAGTTGGCTTTTCCAGCAAGCCAGCCTGGCCTGTTAATTTTAACTCATTTTTAAATGTATTGTCCTATAAATTGGGTTTGGTTTTTTTGGATATGTATTTAATTTCTTTTTAACTTTCGGGATGTGTGTTTTTTAATGTTGTACGCTGCCCTGAGTCCTTTGGGAGAAGGGCAGCATATAAATCCAATAAAACAAACAAACAAGCAATGAGTAATATGTAGGGCTTACAGAAGGTTTGCTAAGAGGAGAAAGAGCATCAGATTTCAAGATTATTCTGATATTACCGTAAACTGTAGCCATATCCTCTTTTTTCTTGTTCTTTTTGATGTGAGTATTTTCAAATAAGGGCTTACAAATTCAGGGGCTTTAAACATTGACAGAAATTTGAATTAAGATGCCAGACAAATGAAATTTCTATCTGCCCAATTATTCTGTCTAAACTTTTAGGATAGTTAATGATGACAGTAGATTAAACTAGAAGACATTCATTTCAAACTTCTCTGGCTTATGCCAGTTGTGGACACATATACTACTCTTGCTCTCTATGAATAAGAGTCCACAACCCTCGAAGGTTTTATTTCCATTCCAAACACTGCTATTTGCTGTAGTAAACATGTTAAAGCAACTGAACAGGATTCCAGTAATGACACTGACATTTTTCCCCTGCTCCTGTATCTGATCATTTTCATTAAATTCTAGCAGTCAGATTTGTCAGAAAATCCCTCGGCTTTGTTACGGAAATGAAACATAAGCAGAAATCCTAATAAGGCACCAAGAATCATTAATTGAGATGAGTGGCTCTAGAAGATAGATAGACAGACAGACAGATAGACAGACAGACAGACAGACAGACAGACAGACAGATAGATAGATAGATGGGTGGGTGGGTGGGTGGGTGGGTGGGTGGGTGGGTGGATGGATGGATGGATAGATGATAGATAGATAGATAGATAGATAGATAGATAGATGCATACAAATATGCTTGCTGAGTCTACATCCTGTTTCAATGATACAGAGCTAACTAACTAATTTTAAAGGGATAAGAATACCTGCCTCTTTTCTTTACTGTCATGAACATTTCGTGAAACACGGTTTGTAGTACCACTATTCAATTTCTCCTCTTTATTTTTTTTTCATTCTACTTCATTGGCATCCCTTAATGAAAACAAGTATCAGTTGAGCAAAAGCAACAAGTGGAAGTTTCTCCATAACATACAATTAATATATATATTATTATTAAATATATTATTTAAGAATAAATTTCAATTTAAATGAAGTTGGTGTCAAAACCCGGCGGGGTTTGCCATACCTGGGGAGAAGGAGATTGGGAGAGACAGCAGCGGCAACAAGCAGCAGTGGCGAATGGTGGTAGCGGTCCCAACCACTTAGATCAGCTGATGGGCAGACATACTGGGAGGCCGAGAGCCAGCCACCAACCAGCTGTTCAGTGGCGAATGCACTGGGCAATGGTGGCATTTCTGGTCACCTGTTGCAGCTGATCAGCAGCACACTAGGAGGCCAGGATGCAACTGACTGGCAGTGGACCTAATGGAACAGTGGCAGCCCATGGAGCAGAGCACGGGCAGGCCACTCAATGTATACATTTGTGCTTTACTGTACAAGTTGGAGGACTGTTAGCTTAAGAAAGCCAGTCAGTCACCGGATGATGGTGGACTAGCTGGAGTGTAGCCAGGTGGAAAGAACATGGACTCCACCTACAAATGACACTGGGAGGCAGTGGCTGACTTTACAACGAACTTTAACAAGACTAAAAGCATGCCAAGACTCTGGCCTGAATAAACCTGGTTGCTGTTTACCAGTTCCACATTGATTGTGCTTCTGTTCTTTCCAGGCCCAATGTTTAGACCTTTGAGAGTTGATGCTGTTATTGCCATTTTTGTATTTATTATGAATGTATTGTGTAGACACAGATATGTTCACACTATAGCAGTGATGGCTAACCTTTTCCCCATCGCATGTCAAAAGTGGGGGGGAGTTTGGGAGGTCATGTGTGGGTGTGCCCCCCTGCCCACGTGTGACCCTTCACGTACACATGCATGCGCGACCTCTGGCCACCCACCCTGCTTTTGCGCATGATGGACTAGTTTTTCACCCTCCCCAGGCTCCAGAGGCTTTCTAGGAGCCTGGTGAGGATAGAAAAAATCCTCCCTCACTCCCGTGGAGGACCTCCAGAGGCTTCAGGAGGCTTCGCTGAAGGTTCAGGACGCCGAAAAATAGCACTATGAGCAAACAGGAAGTCTATTCCTGAATTTCTGGTTTGCCCATAGGGCCATTTTTCATGATCTGGAGGCTTCAGGGAAGCCTCCTGACCCCTCCAGAGAATAAAAATGGCCCAACATGCAAACTGGAAGTTTGTTCCCAAACTTCCTGTTTGTGCGTTGGGTTGTTTTTTGCCCTCCGGAAGCTTCAGGGAAGCCTCCGGAGGGTGAAAAATGGCCAAAAAAAAAAAGAGGCCAAAGTCAGCTGGCCAGCACATGCATGCGCACTGGAGCTGATAGGACAACGCCTCGCATGCCCTAACAAATGACTCCACGTGCCACCTGTAGCATGTATGCCATAGGTTCGCCATTATTGCACCGTAGTGTCCAGAGAACGAAAGATATTATGCAGTCTAAGAATGCAACAAACAAATAAATAAATTAGGATAGCTTACGTGATTCTGTCGTAGTCTGTTAATCCTCTCCGTTATAAAATTTCAAGCTTCTGCAGCCAAGGTATGCTGGCATAATAGATGTCTTGGACAAAATATATACATGGATTTTTATAGCTTGATTTCATTTATTTGAATTGATACTGCATATAGATGCCACCTGCTGCTTTTTCTTGCAAACCAGCATAGAAAAGCTCCTCTGCTATACAACATTAGACATGTGTTGCAATCACTTAATGATTCTCACTTTTTTATAGGATGTATTATACTCCACCAGAAGGCATTAAGGTTGCAGGAACTGTCTAGCAAGCCCACGACAATTTTCTGATAAAGAGTACTGATTATAGGGCAGGTGAGACCCAAAATAAATAGGGAGAAATAAAAATAATAAATCCAACAATTAACCCCAGCCAAGTACTTCTGGTATCCTTAAAATAAGTTTAAATGTTCACTTCTTCTTGTTGTTTTTTTGTAAATTAGCAATCATCAGGGGAGAAAGCTGTCCTTTTCATGTATCGTTGTAGTAGTATAATATAAAAATATGAGCAAAGTTTCATTAAATAAATCTTGCTTTCAAATAGGAAAAATGCACATGTCTTTTTTACATAGTGATTCATATTAGAAAGTTTCATCATCCAGAATCTGAAGCACAGGATTTTTGATCTTTCAATAACTATATATTTCATACATGAAAATTCAATAGATATATATCTACTTACATAGCTGTGTTTTCAGCATATAGTTACCTTTAGTTTGTTATTATTTTAATTTTGTTCAAATTAATTCACCAATAAAAAAAATACACAGTCATGTGAATTTGTATATAACTGAGAATGTAAATACCTCCTATTGCAGTTTCACAGGCATGAAAATTCTGCAATTACAGGTGGCTAGTGTTTTCAAAAAAGTGTGTGTGTGTGTGTGTGTGTGTGTGTGTGTGTGTGTAAAACAAAGGTATTCTACTAGTGGAAACCCCATTATGAAAATTGTGCATGGGACTTGCAAAAACTAATCATTCTTTGTTCAAAGGTTTAATGCAGATCAGCATAGGAGGCATATTATGCATTAGCAGTTTGTAGAGTAATGCCATATATTCTGGAGTGCTACTTCTTAAATTGGTACATGTAGTCCTCAACTTACAACCACAATTGATCCCAACATTTCTGTTGTTAAGTGAGATATTTGTTAAGTGAGTTTTGACCCACAAAGGTCATAATTGTGAAAAATGGTCATAAGTCACATTTTTCAGTGCCATTGTAACTTTGATCGGTCACTAAATGAACTATACAACAATAATAATGGATAAGAAATAGATTCATCTCTATAACTTGGGAATATAACTGAATAGGCTTTGATTCTTGAATCACTTTAGGATTTTGGAATTCATTAGAATTGCTTTTTCCTTTTGTGTCTTGTTAAAAATGCAGTTGAGAATACACTGAACTTGTTAGTGTTGCTGTGTAGTTATGTTTTTTATTACAGTGTCTATCCGGTGGTCTCCATGGACACTTTGAGTCAGAAGTTAGTTAATTTTCAGTCTATGGTGATGAATGTGCTGTGTCATCTACAAAAGTATTTTCATATTTCTTTATGAATTGTGCTTAGATTCCTTTTCTTTTTCTTTTTTTTTTCTTTTTAGTACACCACGGCATACATTTGCAGACATGGAATGTATGCAAAACACTTACACAAAATATGTGAAGAACAAATTAAAATATTCATTTCTAATTTTGAATCCTGTGTATGAAAATGAATTCTATTGTTCATGAGCAAAGAGGGACCCAATTAAAAACAAATCTAATGATAGCAGCTTTCAAGTATTTTCTGTGGGGGTTGGATAAGGTCACCAAGGTACTTTACAAGCACTAAAGTATACATTTAGCTTAACTATTCATAAAGCGGTCTTTGATAAAAAGCAATTCACTGCACAGAAAGCTTTGTACATATCAGGAGTGAACAAAGTGTGATGTGCAAGCCATATGTGCCCAACACAGAATAGTCAACCTTCACCAAAGACTGGAGAGAAAAAATAACATCTTGCTGAGAAGGCATGCTGTAGATACCATCAGCTAGGTACTTACATCTATGAAATATGCCTTTTCTCTGTAATGCTCTCCTCCTGAAATTAGATTAACCCATCTCTTTTGATTTGTCATAAGATTCTCAAGACATGGTTATCTGCCAAGTCTGGGGCTCCCAAGGAACTAGAGTCCTGTCCCGATGGCCCAATTGCTGAGGGGATCGTTTTTATTTTAGGATTAGTTTTTTTTAAATATTATTGTTATTACTGTGACTTTTATATTTTTATTTGCTTTATATTGGGCTGTTTTTATTTATTGGTTTGTACTGTTCAGAGTCCCCTTTGGAGGAAATGAACAGCTATATAAATTTGATTAGTAAATGAGTAATACTTTTTTTTAAATAAAATCTATCCAGTAACCACTTGGCTTTAGTAAAAAAATATTCATTTCACTATGAATACAGTCAAAGACTCTTTCTTTCTAAATGACCAAGTCAAGACAACTACAACATTTACATTTTTTGGCAGAAATTAGTGTTTATTTAATAACCACAGAAGTTGCTTAACAGCCATACCATTCACTTTATGATTGCCATGTTTGCTTAACAAGCACAGCCAAAAAAGGTCACAAAATTGGGTCCACTTACATAGTGAATCACTTTATGACTGTCACAACTTATGGCCATAATTGTGGGCCTTAATTTTGGCAGTCACTCAAGGACTACCTGTACTGTATTAGTCCAAGTTAAAATTGTTTTTTGTGAGATGGCCATCTATACAACTTTGATTAATAAATAAATAATTAATATTTGATATCTTTTTTCCTCCAAGAGGAGGGGGAAAAGATTGTGTATCCCGACTTCAAACGTGTTAAAGTTTAAGATTGTCTAAAGTGTTTTGGATTGTTTTGGTGTCAATTTTATTCTTAAAACATTTGGAACCCATCATGGAGTTGATTCTATTATTCTGCTTTTGAGGCAAGACTGTCTCTGCCTTCCATTTTATCAAGCAATGTTTCAGCTTTTATATTGATTTTCTGTCGCCAAAGAACACTTTCTCCTTTTTCACCTATGGTTTTTGGCTCAAACAAAGAAATGCAACTGGGTGATAGATGAAATATGTTACTGTATCAAATCAATGGTTTATCTATATCAGTAATGTTTCTCTTACAATTGTCCAAAATAGATGCAGAATAACACAGACCAGTTAAAAACAAATAAGATCAAGGTTTCCTTCCATCAAAAAATTGCCAATATTACCGTTGGCCATCCTATGAAAGTTACAATTAGAAAATTGTGGAAATTGTGGAAATATAGCTTTCTAATTTGGATACAAGCATACAGTTAACGTGTTAATTTAAACTTGGAATTAGCATATAAAAACTTCTCACATTAATTCACATTTCTCCTTGATTTTAGAGCTTTGCGGATTACAGTTTGATGGGGCTGTAAACTCTAAATTTCAACTATTTGTGAAGGAAGAGTCAATATTAAAGAGCCTGAAGACTAATGGGGATAGGTTTCCAGCTTTTTGCTTATAAGAAATTGTTTACTCTTTTTTTCCCTTGACTGATTTGTTCTGTTTCCTGTACCAAGAAGTACTTTTGGAAAAAAATCTTCCAGATTCTTCCAAATTGAAAAATTAGTTTATATTCCTTTAAATCTCATATAATTCTTTTGCATATTATATTTTTGTGGGGCAATATCTACCTCTCCAAAAGGTGTTTTCATTTTCATGAAAAGAGTATATTAAAATTTTGTTTCCCTTATCCAGCTTAGCAGCATTATTCCTGATAGAAGCTTTTTTACCTCAGTTTCTGTTGCAATTCATAACAATATTTCAGGGCTCAGATGACAGTATCAGAGAAGATGATGACTGTGTTAATCCATAGAAAGTTCAGCAAATACTGTGCAATTTAGTTGCATGATATATTTTTTTTAAAAAAATAAATATGTTACTATTTTACATAACTGATAAAATACACATTTATAGTCCATGCTCTACAGACTTACGGATGGTAAATCTGCACAAAAATGTGTACTGTATCCAAAGCTCAGGTTTCTCTTAACATAAGGTGGATCTATTAAAAAAAAGACTTAACCAGATTGGCTGTAATAGGAAGAGAAACTCCATTTATTATTTTCATATTATATATGATTATTTGTTTGTTTGTTTGTTTGTTTTATTGGATTTATATGCCACCCTTCTGACAAAGGACTCAGGGCGGCGTACAGCATTAAAAAACACATATTACAAAACTTAAAAGAAAATTGGAAACAAGCCAAGAAACAAACCAAATTAATATAGCACTAACATTTTAAAAATTAGATAAAATTAACAGGCCAGGCCGGCTTCCTGGAAAAGCCAACTTTTTAGGGCGCGTCGGAAGGACCGGAGGTCGGGGATTATGCAAAGCTCCGGGGGCAGCTCATTCCAGAGGGAAGGCACTCCCACAGAGAAGGCTCTCCCCTTGGGGGTCGCTAGCTGACACTGTCTGGCCGACAGCACCCTGAGGAGGCCAACTCTGTGGGATCGCACTGGATGGTGGGAGGCTACTGGTGGCAGTAGGTGGTCTCACAGGTACCCTGGGCCTAAGCCATGGGGCGCTTTAAAGGTCATAATTAGTACCTTGAATCGCACCCGGAAAACAACCGGCAACCAGTGCAGGCTGCCTAAAGGGGGTGTAACATGGGAGCACCTATGTACCCCCATGATAACCCACACGGCCGCATTCTGGACCAGCTGAAACCTCCGGGTGCTCTTCAAGGGCAGCCCCATGTAGAGAGCATTGCAGTAGTTCAAGCGAGAAAGGACAAAAGCCTGAGTGACTGTGCATAGAGCATCCCGATCCAGGAAGGGGAGCAACTTACATACCAGGTGAACCTGGTAAAAGCCCCCCCTGGTCATGCCATCAGGTGTTCTTCTAAAGTAAGCCGTGTGTCCAGGAGGACTCCCAGATTATGGGCCCTCTCTGAGGGGGCTAAAATTTCTCCCCCTATCATCAAAGATGGGACAAGATGCACAAATCGGGATGACGGAAACCACAGCCACTCAGTCTTGGAGAGATTGAGCTTGAGCCTGCTCCTCCCCATCCAGATCCACACAGCCTCCAGGCATCGGGACAGCACGTCAAGGGCATCGTTTGGGATAGAGTTGAAATGTTGGGTATCATCAGCATATTGATGATACTGTACCCTAAAACCATGGATGATCTCACCCAGCGGTTTCATATATATGTTGAACAGGAGGGGTGAGAGAACCAACCCCTGGAGCACCCCACAAGTGATGCACCTCGGAGTCAATCCCTGCCCTCCAATCAACACGAACTGTGAACGATCCGACATGTAGGAGGAGAACCACCATAAAACGGTGCCCCCTACTCCCAACCCCCTGAGTCGTCGCAGTAAGATACCATGGTCGATGATATTGAAAGCCGCCGAGAGGTCTAATAGGACCAGGACAGAGGAGCAGCCCCTGTCTCGGGCCTACCAGAGATCATCGACCAACATGACCAATGCTGTCTCCATGCTGTACCCGGGCCTGAAACCCGACTGAAATGGATCCAGGTAGACAGTTTCATCCAGGTACTGGGAAAGCTGACGTGCTACCACACTCTCAATAAAGCGAAGGTTAGAGACCAGACAATAGTTGGCTAAAGAAGCTGGGTCCAGGGAAGGCTTCTTAAGGAGGGGCTTCACCACTGCCTCCTTCAAGGCAGTTGGAAAGAACCCCTCTCTCAATGAAGCATTGGTAAGCGCCTGGAGCCAGCCTCGTGTCACCTCCCGGGAAGCCAAAACTAACCAAGAGGGACACGGGTCCAGCACACAAGTGGAAGCACTGAGTCTCCCCATAATCCTGTCCATGCCCTCGGGAGTCACAGGGTCAAACACATCCCAGATTGTCTCCACAAGATTCATCCCCGTCCGAATCTACCCAGTCAGACTCCAAGCCTCTCCGGATCTGAGCAATTTTATCCTGCAGATACTGAACAAATTCTTCAGCCCTACCCTGCAAGAGGTCTTTCCCAGTTCCTTGGTTAAGTAATGAACGGGTCACCCTAAGCAGGGTGGCTGGGCAGTTATCTGTGGATGCAATAAGAGCGGAAAAATGTTGCCGTTTTGCTGCTTTTATTGCCACTAAGTAGGATTTAATATGAATTTAATAATTATTGATTACTGCTTTGATTTTAAAAATAGTGTTAGAGTGCTAAATCAGTATATAATATATACATAGTGTATTACATAGTATTAATCTAAAATTACTTTGAAATTTCTTATTAAACTTGTTTTGTTTCCTCCCTCCCTCCCACCTTTCCTTCCTTCCTTCCTTCCTTCCTCATTGCATGGTAGATATTTATGAACTGAATTAAATGCTAAGCATGAACAATATGTCCGGTAAAAGGTAAAATATGTCAGGTGATCTGTCATTATGTCTTTGAGATTTTGTTGAGCTACTATCCTCATCCAAATATAAAGACTGTGGTTGACAGCTGAATAAGAAGTTCCACCACAGTATTATTTGGTAAGTTTGTCCTGTGCGTTTGGGTTTTTAATTGTATCAAATGACACATTGCTCAATATTAAGTGAACAGAAAGCCTTCAACCTTTCAAATTATGCTAAAGAATGTAATCCCTCCTTCCCTTTCTAGAAACCAACAATCATAAGAGGTTCCTCAGTTTGATTTGCTGACTTTCAGTGGGATTTATGATATGGGAAATTGCATTTAACAAATCC
This sequence comes from Natrix helvetica, assembly GCF_964273705.1. NCBI lineage: Eukaryota > Metazoa > Chordata > Lepidosauria > Squamata > Natricidae > Natrix > Natrix helvetica. The sequence continues at coordinate 86,836,266 of NC_138548.1, forward strand.
TTAAAAGAGGAGAGAGGAGAGGGAGTGGGAGAAGGAAGAGTGGGGAGAAAATGAAGTTGGGAATTTTTAAAAGGAAATGGCTAACCCTGGATGAATTCTGGATGAAATGAAGATGATTCCATTGTAGAATACAATATCCAGAGTAATTTTCATCATAGTAGACAACAACATATCATGATAAAAATTTTGACATACCAGTTTAAAAGGTAAAGAGGCTATCTCTGTCCAGGGGAGCATTCAACTATCAGCCTCTCATATGCATTGTTTGTGGCAGACAGATTACATTAGGCTGCTGTAAGTAGCTTTACTTCTTAATTGACTCTGCCTAACAATCAATTTTCATTTCCATAGGCTTTACCTATTTAAATGTGAGACTAACCTTTCTTCCAATCTAGTGCCAATGAAAAGCAGATCAATATGTTATAACTAATAATGACATCTTGTACATATGGATTAACCAAACTTAAGTACTGTAGATATGACTTGTAATACAGACCTTAATTCTTAGAATGTAAGAAGTAATAGTGGCCTTCCTTAAACAATCAAGGTTAGAACAGTAACTGGGAGTAATTTTATATGGGTAAGAGTAAAAAAATTGCCTGGACTTAGAGTTGGACATTCAAGCACTAATTCACTTATTAGACTCTCAAATTAAAATTGCAAAATCTTAAGCAAGATTTGCTGAAGACACTAAAGGATCATTTTATAAACTTCCATTAATTCTTGAAGGGTAGTAGCTGAAGATCACAATACAGCCAGTGCAGCGCTGAGCTACAGTCTTGCCTCACTGAAGCCATTCATTCATTCTTGACATAAAGGCAAATAACTGAAATAAGAAGGGGGGAGGGGGCCATGGACACATCCTCTGTGATCTGTCCATGGTCCTGAAAGCTCTATATTCTTGCTTCTTTCTCCTAGTTTACTTGAGTTTCACTGCCTTTTTTTTCTCTCACACACACACACACAGCACATATAGTATTCTGCCACTGAGATCCTCTTATCACCATCTGCCACAAACTGCTTGATAGATTTCATGGTGCTTCTTCTCTAGCAGATTTCTGTATACATCTCAGGTGCAATTGATGTAATTTGTTTATAGTGATTAGGAATGTCTTTCCCCCCAAATGTTCTCTCTTCTATCTTTGTCCAACTCTTGATAAATCACACCATTCATTGTAAGTTTAGCAGAAAATTATCAAAACATGGGGGGGGGGGAATGTCCATGTGTCTAGTTGTCCCTACAGCATCGTTTTGAGGGTAGAAGTTGAAACAATTTATGTCCAGGATGTGAGGGTCTGTAGGTATTTTCACAGCCCTCTTTTTGACTCGTGCAGTATAAAGGTCCTTGATGGAAGGCAGGTTGGTAGCAATTATTTTTTCTGCAGTCCTAATTATCCGTTGAAGCCTGTGTCTATCTTATTTGGTTGCAGAGCCAATAATTCCTCTGTATAACTGAATCAGCAGCTCCTTGGGCAGTTTGAGCTTTCTGAGTTGGTGCAGAAAGAACATTCTTTGCTGTGCTTTTTTGATGACGTTTTTGATGTTAGGTGTTCATTTTAAGTCTTGAGAATGATAGAACTTAGAAACTTGAAGGTCTCTACTGCTGATACTGTATATATGTGTGAGTGTGGGTGTGGGTGTGTGCATATACAACACATATGTAATAACATAAAGAATGTACTATAGCATATGTGCCATGTTGTTTGATGCAAATACATAAGTTGAGTCATTAGCACTGTGATGTAAGTACTCCATTTTACCTTTCCACTCTTTATAACTCTTTGTCAGTATAGAAACCTTTTAGTCATTTGTTTATTGTTGGAAGTCTGTGACTTATACAACTGATATTTTACATAATTTGGTGACTTATGTGTGTCTTTTTTAAAATGATGTTAGAAACATGAACATGAGAAAGTTCAGTACAGTGAAAGATAAAATGAAACAATTCAGTAATGGCATCTTAAGCATCAGTAAATTAAAATGGACTGGATTTGGACACTTTTAATTAGAAACCATACTGTTTACAACTCAGAACATGAAAAGCAAAGAAACAATTATCTTGTTTCATAGTCAAGAAGAACACAGCAAAGACAGTACTTTGTTACAATGAACAAATAATATCAATTAGACTTCATGGACAACATTTTAATATGATGTTTATCTAAATTATGCTGCAATCCTTGATGGAGAAGAAAAGGCAATTGATGAGTTTTATTCTCAAGTCCAAACTGAAATTAATGGAACATGCAAGCAAGATAGAGATTGGAATATGGAAGAATTAGACCATTTAATATAGGATAAATATATCAATAGTCAGTACTCATTGTGATTTAATATTATCTCAGATGTGCTGTGTCTCTTAATAACAGCTGCAGGATTATATGATTGGGAAACTATTGTTTTCAAGTATTTCACATGAGCTTCTGGCAGGTCTGATTAAACACTGGAAACTGGATACTACACTTCAGTCTAATTTTGTAGATTTCATTTAGAAACTCTTAATGAAAGAAGAAAGGGAGGGAAGAGATAATTCCTATTTTATCCTAACAAACTATGAAACCACATAATATTTAGGATTTAGAGCAGAACTTTAAGGGCCAATTATTAGAGATTATTAAGGGTACAAATTGTCACTGTTGCCTTAAAACAAGAATGAGGGGGAAAATGATACTTTCTTCTTTTTGTGAATCCCCCAGATTAGTATAGCAACATAATTAATTTATTTCTTCTTTGGGGGGGGGGGAAGGAAATGAATTGGTTCCTTGCCAAAACTGATCATATCAAAGTAAGTTTCTTTTTTCTTTTTTGCTATTTATTTGATATATTCTACTTTAAATGTGTAGTTATATCTAAATGAAGTGACTGTTCCTACTCCATATTCATATCCAAATACATTTCATAACAACAGGGAAAGCAGAGAGACCTTTTCTTCCTGGATGTGAAAGCAACCTCATGTATATTTCTTAATTAATGTTTCAATAGTTGGCAAAGGATACTCTGAAAAGCTCATCTAGTGATTCTGACTGTAATTAAGCTTTGACTAAATGACATGGAGCTTCTTTCTTTTTTCTCATAACATGGCTTCTGTCACTATTAGAAAACAATAGCAACAATGCGGAGCTGTCTTTTCTCTTCCCACAATTGGTGTTTTCTTTAATTAATAGAAGGTTAAAATAACACAGTAATAATCAGCTTATTGGATTTTAAAGCATGTGACACATAGTCTATTTATTATAATGACATTTATGAAAATGGCTTGATGCCTATCATTATAATTACAAAGATTGAACAGAAGGTATAAAAGCCTCCTGTAAGGAACCCAAGGGATGCTATACAACCAGGATCTGTTAAGATGCAAGGGCAAACTAGACGACAACAATGAAAAACAATAGAGGCATGAAGGGCACTGATTTAATAGAATGCAGAAGCTTGGTACAGCACAAGACCAATCCTGACACTTTGTTCTATGATGCTAATGCTAACATCCTCACACATTAATTAGACTTTTTGGACATTCATTCATGTAATACACTTTTCAACTCTCCATTTTAGAATAATTACTGACAAGTTTGCTTATTATAAAGACGGTTAGTAAAAATAATCAAAACGGCAGTTATACCTGGAAAACAGATTTCGCCCATGGGATAAAGAGAGTCCTATTTTATCAGGTAAAATCTGTTTATGTAAATCCAAATAAAATGGAGCAGTCAATTCTCTTATTAATTTTTGTGTAATGTTATCAGGCTCTGCCAAGTAAATAAAAGCATGAAATGTAGACCAGAATAGTTCAAGTATATTACTGAATATTCATTACTATTTGCCCAGAAATCTATCAAAAAAATAAATAAACATATAATGGCCAGTTTTGTTATCCATGTCTCCAAATTAAATGATTCTCTTAATAAATCAATGACTCTCTTAAAATATCTACATCAATTGACCTGCCTTACAAGGGTAGGATTTAGCCGGTTCGAACTGGCAAAGTGTACACTCAGTGAACTGGTTGTTACACCAGGTGAATCCTGCCACTGCTGTCTTACCCTGTACTATGAATTTTGGCTTATTTAAAATTCAGCAGGAATATTTAAAATACTCCTATTGAAATAAATAGTAACTTAGTAATTACTAATATGATTCTCTTGCTATTTAGGCAATATGAATATATTTGCATCCAGGTCAAAAACACTTCTAAGAGCAGACTATTTATATATTTACCAGTTGTGCTACATATTTAGCTCTATCATCTAGGACAGCGATGGTGAACCTTTTTTGGCTTGTGTGCCACAAGTGGGGGGAGCGCAGGGGGGTCATGTGCAGGCATGCTGCACCCATAATGCAATGTGCAACACCCCCCCCAGTGCACATGCATGTACAATGCACGACACCCCCATTTTTACATGCTTTTTTCGCCCTCCCCAGGCTCCAGAGGCTTTATAGGAGCCTGGGGAGGGCGAAAAGAGCCTCCCCGCCCTCCCGGAGGCCCCCGAACGGCCCCTGAAGCCTTCGGAGCGCTCAAAAGAATCCTCCGAGCAAACCAGAAGTCACTTCCGGTTTGCTCGGAGGGTCGTTTTAAGCGCTCCGAAGGGGTCAGGGAAGCTTCCTGACGGTCCCTGAAGCCTTCGGAACGCTTAAAAGGACCCTCCTCCAGACGGTCCCTGAAGCCTCCGGAAGGCCTCTGGGGGGGGCAGGCTCTTTTCACCCTTCCCAGGCTCCTATAAAGCCTCTGGAGCCTGGGGAGGGCAAAAAATGGCTTTTAAAAAGGTGAACTCAGCTGGCCAGCGCGCGCATGCGTGCTGGCCAGCTGACAGGGCAGCGCCTCGCGTGCCCTGACAAATGGCTCCCCGTGCCACCTGTGGCACACGTGCCATAGGTTCGCCATCACTGATCTAGGAAGATCCTTTCAACTAAAAAGGCTAGCTATTAAGTGTTTCACATATCAAGGATTTAAATCAGTCACCAGGACACCAGAGAAAATATTTTCTCTCAAATTTACTTCTGTTCTTTTAGACATTATCCTAAACTGCAGGTGTTTTCAATAAGAAAACCCCAAAACCTCAACCAGTAGACCCAGTGTTTAAGAATTATGGGGATTTCTTTTAAAAACACCTTGAAGTACTATAGGAATGAAGATCTTGGTTGTCTTTCTCAATGCTGAAAAAGAAGTGTTTGCTCAGCTTGGACTGTTGCTATTGTATCAGCTTCCCTACTTCATAGCAAGGTTCCAGTCTGAGCTTTTTGACTCTGTAGCCAGGTTGGCAGTAGCAGGCTTATGGTCCTTCAACTTGTCTTCTCTGGTGATGGGGTCTAAGATACTCAAGAGATTATTGACAGCCATGACAGCCAAGGGCCTCTTCCAAGTCATCCACTGTCCTCTGGTGTATAAATATATATCTGACCTGTGTCCGTGTGTGTGTGTGTGTGTGTGTGTGTGTGTGTGTGTGTGTTTATTGTCAGAGCTACTGAATGACAAGGTTTCTGAATTTGGGAAAGATATGGGTTTCTCTTCTGTCATGGTCATATCATTCCTTGGTTTGGGGGATGAAGATGAGAGACTGGGCTTATTCCTGAAGGACCTGCTTTTGGAGGGAGCAAGGGGTTATTCTATGGCTTTGGACTTGATCACAACAGATCATCCTCTCCATTCCATGGATTCCAGAACTCTCTGTCTTATGGTGGAGTTAAGGGAGATGAAGAGGATGAAGATATGCTTAGAGCGCTACTAGTTAATGACAAAGATTGAAGGCAATAGAACAAGGCTTGAGCTGCTATTAGAATCTACTTTGTGGAATAAGGGTGGTGAAACATTATTATATTTCATCCCTTATTGCATCTACAAATAGCTGTTCAGCAGCCTGTTGGAAAGTATTGAGCTCTGAGAATTGATTGTAAGAAGATCCATGATAGAAAGTAAGCTAAAAGTTTTTTATGTTTGGCTTCAAAAAGTGAGAATTTACCAGAGTTTCCTTTGTTCAGAGGTGTAACAAACACCATGCACTGTTTAATAGACTAACAGTCCAGCCAAGTAAAACAGATTACAACCAGAAAGTTCTCAGAGCTCCAAATCATTAATTCATATTTCTTACCTGTAAAAACATCTTATTTTCTATATTAAGGATGACAATTTTTATTCCATCACCAGGCCATGTAACAGACTTTAAAGTACTGATCTTTACTATACTTCAATGGAATGGGCCTGCCCCACATGCTCTGGCAAAGGGGATGCTGCGGTATCTGTCATTCAAGGAATTTCAGCAGACAGTTCCAAGAGAAGAGCTTTCTCTGCCATAATTCCTGTTCTTTGGAACATCTTGCCTTCCTGTGTGATCTCTGCAACCATCCTCTTGACACTAGGACCTAAATACCTAACTCTGCCAGTAAGTTTGGGGTCCTAAGTGGGAAGTATCGTGCTGGATATGGTTGATGTACCAATAGAAGATCCCATCTTGCTCCTGCATATCCTGTTCCCTCCCTTCCCATTTTTTTTACCATAATTTTAATTATAGTCCATATTTTTATTACACAGAGACAGATAGAGAGATACACATAGAGACTTGGGGATACAGAGAGATACAGTGACACACAGAGAGACACACAAACACAAACATCTCAAGTCACCAAAATTCCCTTCCCACAACCTATGGATTCCCACAACTTATGACTACTGCAATGCAGTACAAGATAATTAATGTAAAGGCAAATGGTGATTTGTTCTACTATATTCTTTCTCGGCTAGTCCTCATTTGTTATATTGTAATGCCATAATATAAACAAGACATTGAGAATCTGGAATAAGTTGAAAGGAGGGCTCGGGGACTAGAAAGCCAGTCCTATAAGGAACAATTAAAGAAACATGTAAGTTTAGCCTGCAGAAAAGAAAGCAGAAGGATTCCGATATCTATTGAATTGTCCTATAAAAGAGGAGCAGACTAATTCTCTGTAGCTGTGGATACCAAGGATAATCAATAACCTGAAATCACAGGGAAGTAAATTCAGAAGAGATATTAGGAAGAATTTTCTTACAGTAAGAGTTGTCTAGTTGTCAATAGAGTGATTGACTGATAAAATGGCTTGTGCTGCTTCTGTCCAAAATGTTATAGCAGAACTTGCCCTGGTCAAAGAGTTGGGCAAGGTGACCTCTGAGATTTCTTGCAAGATTTTATGATCTTTTGGCAGCATTCTGAAGAAATATATCAAAACTAAGAGGTTGTTGAGAACCAGAATTACCAATCAAGTTACATCAAACCTATAGCATTTGCTTTGGTAAAATGAAAATCTAATCCTAATCATCCTTTGAAATTATTTATACCCAATGCATTCCAACTCCATATACATATACTGAAGCACAGAATCATTTGCACTGATGAAACCAAGTTTTTATTTTTGTCCCATCTACATTCCAAAGATCTCTTCCAAATTCCGGGAGAACCTTATGAAATTGTGCTCTTAGATGGGCGAGCATTTAAAACTGAAACAATTGTAAACCTTTGTGTGTAAATTTCATTGTTTACCAATGTTTGAGAATTAATTACCATTAATCATTCAATCTTTATAAAGTAGGGGTAGAATCCATGTCCTCATTGGCATGGATGTTAACTTTTCATGTATATCTAAATGCATTAGAAATAAGTCCTTATTTTACAATATTTACAATCCTTTTGGCAATTAATTACAAGTGTCTCTATCAGTTTACGCACATGTATGTTTGCTTGCTATTCTCTGAATCAATATGCAATTCAGCCTAGACTAAATCCTTTCCACTCTTATTTTCCTATAAATTTATTGCTCCTCACACAGTGCTCTGAAGTATAATTAAGTCAGGGACTGCATCTTGATTACTCTAATTATTCCACATTATGATAGTGATGTGTTCATGCCAGTACAGCTAAGCATTCATTAAATTTATATTCTAAATCCCCTCCCAGAAGGGATTTGTGGATACCATCCCAAACTATTTCATAAGAATATTTTGCCAGCTTAGATTCAACTCACTCGGGGATCCACTGATTCTGTCCTGTTTATATCATCTCTTGGCCAGAAGGGATGACTAAGCTCTATGGCATGTGGGATATTCAAAAGGACCATTTTGAAGACTTGATATCAAGTTTAGAATGAATCTTTCTTTACAAAGTTTACAAAGAGTTTAAAGGGCAGCATATTTAGAATTTAACTTCTTCATGTAACGTTTTAAAGTGTTTATATAACCTCACCTCACCACATACCCTTAGACACGGCTTTTCCTTTTGGCAAGAGTTAAGAATACAAAATCCTTAATATACAAAATTTACTCTTTAAAAACAACCACCTAATATTGAAGTTTCTGGTTTCTCAAAGTGTGTCAATGTGTCAAGCTTTTAATATTCTTTCTGGATATATAGTTTGTGTTTGTCTCATCCCCTGATTGTAGTCATGAGAGGATATGGGAAAATTTCTTGTTTAAGAATAATTGAAGAAAAGCTAAGGTGAATTAAAGATGGACTTTATGATTATAAGAAAAAAAATTTCCTTTGGAGAATTCTAGCAAGAAGATGTAATATCACTACTTCCATATTTCATTTCATTTCATTTTCACTTATTTAGTTTGTCAAACATGTGAAAGATAACAGGTATAAGTATAAACATAAATATGAACACAGTAAATGGGTACAAATAAATGGAGACAGTAGTACAGGTGTGATAGGCACGCTGGTGCACTTATGCACACCTCTTAAACTGGAGGGTTAGAATAAGCATCATGTTAGTCTATTCCCTATATACTTTTGTATACTGTAAAATCCTATATGGATTCCATAATTCACCACAGGGGCTGGAATAAAAGAACCAGATTATTTTTTTATTCCATCTTTCTCCACTTTCTTGATCATCAGCATCAAAAGGTTCCACTTTCAATTTCACATCCAGCTAATGCCCGCTTCACATAGAGGACCTATTTTGAAGCAGGACCAAGGCCCATGGTAATATCTTAAGCAATTTTTATATATCCTTGGAATTATTTATAAAAAAGCATATCATGCAGGGTTGTCAAATACAGATACCATGCAATTATTATCCCTGCCTCGAAGGCTTTCTCAATGATGGGGAGTCCTTATATAAAAGCAGAACTGTTCCAGCCATCACTCCAAGGAAACTGCTGCTGTTCAGTAACAGTGTAGAGGAAACTCAATGTGGGAGTTTCAAAAGATACATATTGTAATCTTACAGGACTGCCTCTCCCAAATTGTTTCTATACATCCTAGCTCAAAACTTGGGAACTTTAAGCATGGCTGGCTGGGAAATTCTGGGAGTTGAAGTCCACAAGTCTTAAAGTTCCCAAGTTTGGACACCCCTGTCCTAGCTGAACTGGGAGGAAAGCCATGCTCCAGGTTCCATAGGTTAGGGAGTGTCAACTAACAGGGTCAAGAAGGAAAGCCCCCTTTTGAACATCATCTCCCCCTGATTCTCCCTGTCCCCATTGGCCTGTCAACTAACAGGGTCAAGAAGGAAAGCCCCCTTTTGAACATCATCTCCCCCTGATTCTCCCTGTCCCCATTGGCCTTTTGTAAGGCTTTGAAAATGTAACTTTTTGTATGGATGATTGGTTAGATTATGCCTGACTCCTTTGTGTTTCTATTTGTTTATTATGCTCTGTATTTCCTTTTTTATTTTTTATTATTATTATAACTTTCCTAGAGGCAACATTAAAGTGAAATGGGCAGTTATTCATCCAATATATAATTAACTATCAGGAGTGCCCAGATGCTAAGTAACAGTGATGCTGAAGTATAATAGCACCATGCACTAAAGTGGTCCAAGTCTAGCCATTGTTTCTTTGATATCTATATTAATGGGGGAGGGGGGAACCTAACATAAATGAAGGGAAAGTGTTGAACAAATGAAACTGTGAGTGTATGACGTGCTTCAAGAATGAACTTATAAATTCTCATGGTAAATTATTAAATAGGAAGAGCATAACAGGACATTAATTAAACAAGAATAGATCTGGGAAATCCTGTTTCCTTACTGACCAGCTGCCAGCCAGAGAAAAATGACAGCATCAGCCACATGACTAGAGGCCTTCAGATGAAGATGCTATAATGGATCCTGAACTGAGCAAGGATTGGACTAGAGATCCCTAAGGTAGCATCCCAGACTTGGAATCTATGTTTCAACATCCCTTTAGAATACCTATGCACTATTTGCCTTCTGGATAAATAATAATATCACTGTATGACAGGGGTGTCCAAACTTGGGAACTTTAAGACTTGTGGACTTCAACTCCCAGAATTTCCCAGCCAGCCATGCTGGCTGGGAAATTCTGGGAGTTGAACTTCACACGTCTTAAAGTTCCCAAGTTTGGACACCCCTGCTGTATGACATAACATTCTGTCATGGTGTGGTGCTTCAATGATGTTTCAATACTTTGTTGATCTAGCTTTCCCAGACATTATTCAATCCAAAAAAAAGTTTCAAATGAATGTCAGGACTAACTGCAGTTCACACCCCATTTGCAACAATAAGTAATAGAAAACAAATTTCCATACCGAATCAGTTGTGACAACAAGGATCACATTTGAAAGCAATAGCACTTAGACTTATACACCACTCCATACAGCACTTTACAGCACTCTCTGAGCAATTTACAAATATCAGTATATTGCTCCCAATAATCTGGGTCCTTGTTAGGATCTAATCCCTGGCTGTGGGCAGAGTTAACCTGCAATATTGCATTCTAACCACTGCATCACAGCTCTTTGATACTATGACTTCTGAGCATCGGATGACAAATGAGCTATAGGACTTTATTCTTTCAGCTAGCTGTCAAGGTATCTTGGCTATCCTAAGTTTGACGCAGTGGTTGACTGTTGGCCTAAAACTAAGAGACCATGAGTTCTAGTCCTGCCTTGGGGATGAATGCAGGCTTGCCTTTGGGTCAGTTACTCTCTCTATGTTCATCACCTTGAGTTACTTATACAATAATAAAAGTGGGATTTTTAAAAAGACATAGAATTGCAAAGTGACTAGAAGAAAAACAAAAATGAAAATCCAGGTATATTGCTGAAAATAGGATAATTATTTAATGCTATTTTGAATCAATCACTCATACTGAGAATTTTAAAAATAGAAGTACCATATTTGGAAAGAAAATAAAAGATTCAACCATTATTGAACAAAGGTTTATGGACCAATATTCATAATGTCCTGTATTCATACTAAAACCCTAATTCTTTACAGGAGCTTAATTAGAAGCATTGGAACGTGAATTGAATGTGCAATTGGAAAAAAAATATGCACAGCTGGAAATGCATGACAGAAGCCTTTTCAAACTGTCAGTGGAGATAGAAAAGAAGAGTCAAGATTTGCGAGAAAATTATCTTCTTAGCAAGAAAGTGCAGCAATTTATGGAAATAAACAACCAGGCCAAACTGAAAGTAAAAAAAAAAAAGAATTGACTGAAAAGTCATTAAAAAGTTAATAGAATTGATAGGAAGAATGGGACTACATGCCTTAAAGCAAACAGGTAGGAAAGTCTCATTAACAATTCTTCAGGACATATACAAAGCACTCATTTCAGCATCAGTGCTGTTGAAACAAACCACTAAAGTATCACATTGGTTATGTTATCACCAAGCAATTGAATACAATAATGACTAAGTGGAAAAAGTCACTTAGAATTGGATTTTTTTTTAAAAAAAGCTGTATATGGATTTGAGGCATTTGCAGACCTAAAACTGGGGGTGGGTGGGGAAGAGCATCTGAAACTGGACTTTTAAAAAATGGTACAGCACTGGAATCAACCCAATAAACTTCAAGAAAAACTAAAAATGAGGATTGTGGCATTATAAGGAATAATCAAATGGTATAATACTAGTATAAGCTCATAAAAGCAAACATTTACAGTTTAGAACACATCAGCATTGAGAGTTGGTCTCTAATGTAGAATTTTGCATTCTAAGAGAGGGGTGAGGTACTACCCCATAGAACATAACAAGAGGACATAATGGATTTACATACAAAAAAAAGAATTAAAAAGAAAAAAAATATGGAAAATGTAACTACCACAGAAAAAAATAATTCAGAAGAGTCAAAGTAAATCAAATACTAGAGTGAAGCTGGGATTGATGAGATGTATGGATTTCGGCTTATATATCAGAACAATCAACCTGCATCCTATACAAAGTTAGCCGATCAATTTAATGTTATATTAAAAACACAATAAATGAATACTAATGTTAGGTGGGGGAGCATTTTTTAATAATGAAAGATAAAGGAACCAGATCCCCTATTAACTATTAACCAATAGCTTGTTTGCCTTTTTTTTAGTATTAATCAAACATACAAGGTTATACAAAAAGAACAATGAAAGCATGGGAGGAAAAGTTAATGCTTAATGAGGATGAATAAGACATGATCAAAATGAAGACGATGATCTTTCAAGGTAATTCATCATTATAGTTATTCAATTCGACAGTGATCCCATGCTAAATGAAGCAGAATATGCATACCAGGTTTCTTTTTTTTATTTTCATAATTATTTAAAATAAGAGAGAAAGCAAATAAGAGAAAAGAAGTAAGAAATAAAAAAATGAAAGAAACAATAATGTATGCAAAAATATAATATCAATAAATAAACAAAGAAGTTGCAAACAGAGAATAGTTAGTCTCCAGTTATAACATCGATGAAAAGCAAACTGCATTCATTTATTTTTAATAATAGGGGATGTTTTAGACATCTTTTTGAACTTCTTAGTTGACTACTGAAGTTTCCTCTGTTGCTTAATTTAAATAGGGCTTTTAAAAAGTGGGGGGGAGGGGAAAATAAGACAAAATACTAAAATATTATAGGTAAATATATGGTTATTACCGTGTTTCGCCGAAAATAAGGCAGGCTCTTATTTTATTCTGACACCAAAATAAACACTTGGCCTTATTTTGGGGGAGGGAAGTCCTATTATTTTTGAGGTGCAGGAAGTAGCAAGCATGGTTGCCTCATGGCTGCTGCTGCATTGCAATATTTTTGGAGAGGGCTTATTTGAGTGCATGCACTCAAAAGCCTTATTGGGCTTATTATCCAGAGAGGTCTTATTTTCAGAGAAACAGGGTAATTAATCCTTTGTTGCATTCTGATTGAAATGCAATATTTAGGATTTTTTGTGTATTTCTGATTTCAATTCTTTGATCTTTTTCCCCTTACAAAACTTAATCTAAATGTATAAATTTGCCTTACTGCACAATATATAATATATATGGAAACCATTTCTGTTTAAATTAGCTCCAATTTCTATAGTGAATATAAACTGTTAATTTTCCATTCTTTAAGATTTAAGCTAATTCCAGAAGAAGGTGGGATATCAGAGAGAATATTATTAACTCCCTGTCTAATTAATTAATTAATTTCTTCCTTTGTTCCTTCCTTCTATCTCGCTTGTTTCTTCTGTCTTCTTTCTTTTTTTTTCTTTGTTTCCTTCTTTCCTTCTATTCTTCTTTCTTTCCTTGGTTTCTGTCTTTCTTTCCATTGGGATAATACAGAGACAGAGATAGATAACACTTACAGAATTAATACACAACTTGCAAAAATAAGAAATAATCCTGTTGATGTCCCAGTGCACTTTGTCAGAAAAAAAGATTAGAGATCAAGTTCTGCAGCAGCATTTTAATACTAAATTAAGGATTGATAATATAGTTGTAATTGCACTGAATGAAATTCAAATTAGGATATTATACAATATTTTTTTCTGACAAGGTCAAACCGAAAAAGATTAAATCTAGATGAGATAAATTGAAAGAGATGGACCAATAAGAAGTATGTGCTCAAAAGATTTGAAATTTACATTCTGTTATGATAAAAAATAATGTTTACAAAATATCATTGGTACATAATGCCACCAAAATTATTTAGAATATATAAAGGCACTCTCTCTATATGTTTGAAATCTGATCAACATGAGACATGTCATGTTTGGTGGATATGGAAGAGGTGAGCTACAAAATTTGGATTCAAATGCACACTCTGATACAGAGGATTTTAAATATTCATATTTAAGAAAAACCAGTATTTTTAATGGATATAGAATTTAAAAATAAACATGGCAGATTATTTCAACATATGATTACTATGGTTAAATTATTATATGTTCAAAGATGGAAAAATTCAGCACTACCAAAATTGATGACTTATTTGATGAATAAAAAGTCATGGATTTTTTTTTTTTGGCATAAAAATAATTTTGTGATGTCTTATTTTGATTATTAGAAAAAAATAAGTTATTGAAAGAAGGGAATTACAATGAATCTTAGAAATAGAGCTTGATTAGAATTCTATGTATAACTGCTGAGAGAAACATGAGAAAACATCTCCTTATATTTCTTTTCATGTTCTCTGTTCTTTTATTCTCTTTGTTGTATCTTCTATTTTCTTTATCTTTTTCCTCTCTTTTGTTCTCTTTTACATTTACTGTACATTTTCTTTGAATGTACTTCTTATTATGTATGTAAAATATTTTAATTATACACACATACCCACATCAGATCAAATTGTAAACCATAAACACCTGGATGCAGAAGGATCATCATATATATTTAATACCATCCCCCCCTCCCCAAAGATCAGTAATAGAAGATGTTACCCTGGCATTTATGCAAATAAGTATTATTTTTTGCAAAAGAAGCGTGAAGTTACAAAATAACATCATTGAAAATGGCACCAAAAATGGGATTCTAAAATTTCAGACTCATCAAGGTCTGAAACACAATACATTAGACATTACTGTCATTAAAAGAAATTTAATTGTGCAGGATTAGAAACATATTAATCTCCCCATTCTCCCACTATCAGTTGATGGTATTTTGATTCTAGTTTCCTCCTTCTGTGATAGATGTTATACAAATGGTCCATTTCCTGAAAAGATTTGAAGTCATTTCTGGTAATGCCCTAGATCAGTCTAACATCCAAGAAGTACAAAATATAGGCATAGGATGAACGGATGAAGTGACAACATCATATCTTTAGAAAGAAAAAAGTAAGTGAGATAGTATGCCTCAGGCTATGATCCATAAACTTGTTACCTTTCTATGCAGCAACTTTTGGACAGCTCACATTTTTCTCAGAAAACTGCATTTTTGATCCCTATATCATGTGATGGAATACATCGGCTAGAAACAAACTGGCTTAACTGGTTTATGGATGGAATTGCTTTAATGATTTTCAGGCTCTAAAGAAAGATACCATTCTGAAAGCTGCTGTTACCAGATTTATTATTTATGGCTTCAAAATAGATAAAAAGGATCCTTTCCTTCTTTTTTTAAGCATATTGTCATTTGGGGGGATTATAGTCTGCTCCTATCAAATAACTATACTGGATCTTGAAAGTAAACAGCAACAACAAAAGTAAAATATGTATTTGTACAGAACTAAAATACACTCACTTCAAAACAGTGACTTAAATAATGCCTGAAATAGACAAAAAATGTACACCTGCTAACTTAGAAAAATATTTAAGTATTCCAATGAAATTTATTCAAATAAATTTTCAGGGATCTTATAATTAATTTTGTTAATCCACACAAGTAAAGTTATTAGTTCGATAGCAACATCTAATGAAGTTTGGCGGACCTCAAAACAAAACAAAAATGAAATAGGTTCAGAAAACATTAGTACATGAGTGGGAGACCACTTGAAAATCCACAGCATTAGAAAAAGACTAGATTAAGAAATTGAAAAGAAAATCAGACAAGGTAGTATGTCGAATGCTGCCATATTATTGTCAGAAACATGACAGACATTTCCATGAAGCCATAAGGAGTCAAACTCAAAGGAGATTTTGCCGTTTTCATTCTAGCATTAAACCTTCATCAGGAAGATGGGACATAAGAAATTACATTCCTTCCCCATTACTGTTTTTACCTCACTTACAGTATTTGGTGTCTATTGAACATGGTTGATTATATATCCTTTTAGGTTCGTCAGCAGACTTATTTTAGTTGCATTCATGTTGGAAAGCATAACTGCTAGTACAGAATGTAGTACGGAAATACAAGACTGAGGTCATCTTTGGGTAATGGGAACCTTTCATTTAGTGGAAGAGTGTTAACCTCTATGGTATTCCTTATCTTGGAGATTGGGCTGCCTGAAATGATCATGCTAATCACATAAAATGATGAAACTAATCAAACAGAATTGAAGAAGTGCAGAATGATGGATCATTTATGAAGAACATAAAAGAAATGCATTAATAGATCAGTTCAAAGGCTGTATTACTGCTCTACAACTAGTGCTCTCCAAGTCTATTGAGCTCAACTGCCAAATTATTGCTGTGCTAACTGAAATGTTAAAATGTGTTATAATTCAACACATTTGCAGAAGGAATGATCTTTTGAAGTTACTCATCCAATCTGAATGAAGGGAAATTGGGTAGAAAGGTTCTGAATATTTCTTTAGGGGAAGAAGACATTCTCCAACAATTTCTAAAGCCTGAAGATACCCTTAAAAGTGATTATAAAACTATTGCTGCATAAAAGCAGCCTAATGTGGTGAAGTTCCCTCATTTCACACCTTGAAGTTTAAATTAAGCCTGGGAAGTCAAGGAGGGATCAACCAAATTATTTCTACAGTTGAAAACAGGGCATTCTCATGTACTCATTAGTTACCTCACACTCAGTAAACAAATGCTAACTTTCAACCTCTGACATTCTTTTCTCCTTTGGTAGAATTTGTAATGCAAATTATATTTCATCAAATTGAATGAGGATTGCTATGCAGCAGGGATTTTTTTTCAGTGACTGGTACTCAGCCCAAATTCTTTTGAGAGTGGAGCCTGTGCCTTGGATTCTAATTAATAGTCCATTCAGAGCATCTCCCCAATTGATAGATAAAATGGGAAGGAATTATTTGGTAGTTTCTCCATTCCTTCACAATCTCTTGTATTTCTCGCCAAATCCTATAGTGCAGTGGTTCTCAATGCTGTGACCCTTTAATACAGTTCCTCATGTTGTGATGACCCCCAACCATAAAATTGGTGTCTCAGTTCCTAAGACCATCGAAAATATGTGTTTTCCAATGGTCTTAGGCGACCCCTGTGAAAGGGGTCACTACCCACAGGTTGAGAACCACTGCTATAGTGTATGAAGAGGACAGAAGTATGACTTTGTCTCTCCTGTTGATTTCAAAGTCTTCACTGGGTCAGATTCCTTTATGTGGGTACAGCCCATTTTCATCCCCTAATCTCTCTAAGCAGTTTGAAACTGGTCTGCAATTCTCTTCACTGATATGGCTTTGAAAGGCAGAATCTACATCTACATGCTACAATCACCATGAGCAAATCAACGCTCTTTCTGGATATCTAGAAGTCTTGGCCCCCTCTCCGTCTGCCACATTCTTGGAGAAATAGCATAAACTCTTCTATGCACCATTTTATATGTGATGTGATGGATGAGGGAGGGAGAAGAAGAGAGGGAAGGCAGGAGGGAAGAGACAGTTTAACTTTTGAAATAACCAACGTCAATTAAATAAATAGGACCAGATGCAGTCAAATAGAGAACGCTCTTCTGGTTGTGGAAGTGAAGTCAAGATCCATTCAGAGAAACCTCAGCTGTCTACACTTACCATTCTCTCGAAGAAAATAGAAACCTCCACAGACCAACCCCGATCTGACACAAAAGCTAACATTGCTTCTAACATTCAGTTTAGTTCCACATTGTTCCTGTTCCTGCCTCTACAGCTATGCAGCTCCAGGGGATAAGACACAAGTTGTACTGGACTGAGGCTTAAGCATGTGTGAATCATCCAAACGCAATTTGGGGGAAGGGGGTTGTTAAAAAGGCTTAATCACCTTGGGTTTCTTTGAGCTGAATAGCACTTTCTATCATGACCAGGCCGGTGCTTAACAAATCTTTCGTATTTTTTATTTTCCAGAAGAAATGGCAAAAACAGGAAGTTTCTATCCCTGAAATCCCATCTGCCCATTTGTATCTGTTGAGCTGCATTTAGTTCACTTTCCTATATATAGACAGGATTGCCAAACAAGAAATAAATCATACAATATTCAACATAGGAATAAACTATATAAGCATTGCTGACACGTTCTGGGATATTTATAAACAGTTTAGCATAGCAGTGTAGTGTAGTGTAACATAGCATAGCATAGCACAGCATAGCACAGCAAGATAGCATTGTATTTAATAACATGGCCCCTATATAGAGTGCATGCACTGAATGGCCCAACCAAGTAGCTATCATTGTGTATAGATACAGCTGGATAGTGTATGAGTTGAACTCTCCCAAGTCTACATGGGAGATCCCACAGAAGGTTGTGGAGAATGACAAGGCTAAAATCTCATGGGGCTTCTGGATCTGGACATACAGGCAGGAACTAGCCGATCAATCGGATATTGTGGTAGTAGACAAAAATTTGAAGATTGCTAGGGTGATAAATATAGCAGTGCCAATTAACAGCAACATCAGAAAAAAAGGAGTACAAGAATCTAGAGAAGTACCAGGCTCCAAAGGAGGCTAACGTTTCCAGTGGTGGTAGGAGCATTCCAACTCCTAATTTGGAATGATGGCTGCAATAGATCCAAGGAACAACATCAGAACTATCTGACCAGAAGAGTGCACCTGCACAGAACCCTCAAACTTCTAAGCATCTAGAAGAGGACCTGAGAATTGAAGAAGGCACAGCCCATCCATGGGGATGAGAGGGGATTGTCTATCTGTCTGTCTGTGAGACAGAGGGGGGAAGGCAGAGGAAGGGAGGGAGAGAGAGTATATGGCTCCTATCCAGAGTGTGCTAATATGACTATATTAGAAAGGAGTTTTGAGATCAAATGAGGGGTAGCAAAAAGCTAAGGTCGTCTGGACTGGGACATATCGCAGTTAAGTCATTCTTTATTCAATTTTTTATTATGATGTTTTTGTTTGTTTTAACTTGAGGTAAGTGTTCAACTTCTTTTTTTTTCTTTTTTCTTTCACCTTTCTGAACAAATTTTATTTTCTATTTTTTTTAATAAGCTTAATAAAGTTGATTTATAAAAAAGAGAAATGACCAGTTTAAACCATCTTAAATAAGTGTGCCAGAGATCAATACTTGTTTTTGTAGCATTCTTAAAGAAGCAGAAATCTATTAGGAGAGAAAAGTGCTTACACATGGAGAGGGAATATTTTCTTTTTTTTCTTTTTCATATTCAAAGTAGTAGTTGATGCAGTATAATTATTACTTTTGAGAAAGATGAATATATATATACACACACATACATACATACATACATACATACATACATACATACATACATACATACATACATACATACATGGTGTGGAACTCTGATCCATTCTGGAAAAAAATGAAAATAACAGAAATCATGCTGAAGTTTAATGACACCCTCCTCTTTTTCGGTAGCCTGATAAACACAGTTAATTTTGATATAGGTCATGTCTCCAGACAAATATATAGAATTCAATTAGTGATTCTTTACAACATTTTTGCCAGAGATGGAGCCTAGGGCATATATGTAATTTTAACTAGTTTCACTGTTATTTATTAAGGATGATAATACGTGGTGTTGCCTCCTCTTTTGTTTTCCTTTTCTTTTATAGCAAGCGAGCAAGGAAAGTATCAGTGGAAGTGAAAAGACTGAAATAAGGGCTATGGAGTCAGTGCAGGGGGTGATAGCTCTTTTTGGCTGGAGTAGAAGGAAATGGAAAATGAAGGAATATTTGGGGAGAGTAAGGAGAAGGCTGAAGGAGATGAAGTTGGCGTTGTTGAGAGAATTTGAATTGTAATCGTTTTAGTTCCATTTCTTCACTGTTGAGCAGAAACCTGCTGAATACCTTTTTTTACAAGTCCCACCAAGCTAGCAGAGTGAAATCAGTAAAATAAAATAGAATGGCGTAAGGTGGGAAATAGAACAGTAACAAATATGAAATCAGTAAAATAATGTAAAATCCTGCTGTACTCTAAGCCTCTTCAAAATATTATGTTCAAGATGTCTATGTTCATCCTGATTTGTCCTTGGCAAGTGCCTGGACAAGTCCCTACAATTTTCCTAGCAATATTGTAGAAGTGATTTGCCTGTTTTCTAGGGCTGAGAGAGATTGACTGGCTCAAAGTCACCTAGCTGGTTTTCTTTGTTTAACATGGTATTGCCCCAAGCAATTCAAATTGAATTTGCTGTTAGGAAAACACAACAACAGATTATAAATACAAACAGGTAACCATTTGTTTGTGTATGTTATTTTATGGGTATTGTCTGCCAGAAAGAAATTTACATAACATTCATCTGATCATCTACAGAATTACCTACTCAAGCATGTTAAGAGCTCACTAGGCATATAATGAGAGAGAGAGACAGAGAGGCAGACAGAGAGACAGACAGACAGACAGAGAGTTTATTTACTGCCCATCACATATTCAATGAATCTGGGCATTGAGAGATGCCAAACCTTGGAGAAGTAGATTAATCTTTAACTAAATTTAAATTAATCTAAATTAATGTGACACCTATGTCTCAATCCTCAGCAGCTTTCCTCCAGTCATAAGGCTATATTAGGGACATGTCTTACTGTCTGGAACAACCTTCATAAGAAATGATTTGTGTTCTTCCATTTGTGTTCTTCTGTTCAGATTAGTGTAGATTAATACAAGAAAGAGTGTGCACAGAAAGTCAACACAGAATTAAAAATGGATCAAATTCACTCACTAATCTTCATCTATTCAAATCCTTTCTCCACATAGTATTCTTGGGCATCACTCATACTAGCAAATGATAATTACTTTCATTTATTTAACAATTGCTCAATAACAGGTTACACATATAATGAAAAATGATTTATAATCTGCCAAATTGTTTCTACTAAAAATGATTAAATTAATACACTCTTCAAAGTGATTTACCATTCTTTCCTCTTAGTGCAGATCTAAGAAGAGGGGCTGGCCAGTCATATTTTCTACCTGTCAAAATGAATACCAATAGGGAGATGCTGGGTACTAGGGTATGTCAATGGAGAGAGGATTAAATATAGAGCTCAATTAATTAGTCCCTCTTCCTCTTTTTTTTTTTTACAGGAGTCAACAGAAAAATGGGATGTGCTCTTACCAGCAATTAACAGTTGATTGAAACCTAGGCTTTATTAAAGTTTTAGTCCTTATTCAAAAGGGAGGTGTTGAAACATCTGGTTTTAGGAAAAGAATCTCCAGAGATTGGTATTCCATAATATCTTCATCTCAGAATAAACAGCTAGGCTACTGATTGTCATCTCATTTCTCATTGCTTTTCAGCAATTATGTGCTGAACTTTGATGAACACTAGTGGTATAGAATGGAACTATTCTTCTTCTATATATCTTTTCATTCATTTTACATTGGTCATGGGTGATTCATTGGCTTTTTACATCTGCTAAGATACCATTCTTTAATTTTGGGGTCATCTTTCTTTGGGGTAGGGAAAAATTGTGGTCCTTTGAATTTGTTTTTTTAGGACAGAATGTAGAACACTTTAGATGATACACTCTGACACAGATGAAATCTGTCCTTCATGGCTGACGTGAAAGAAAGATATTCTCATACTTATCAAAAGAAATTGAATCTCATAGAATTTAATGGGGAGAAATATCACCTAAAAGTTATAATATGAATGCTGGTCATAATGGAAAATGTCATACTCTCTGGAGCAATCAAGACAAAGCAGGGTTCTGGCCTACATGCATAAGGGTGCCCTCTCTATATACTAAAATGCTAATGAAAAAAATGTCCATATTCTATTTGCAGGGGTGTCCAAACTTGGGAACTTTAAGACCTGTGGACTTCAACTCCCAGAACTCCCATGCTGGCTGGGGAATTCTGGGAGTTGAAGTCCACATGTCTTAAAGTTCCCAAGTTTGGACACCCCTGGCCTAAGGAGACAAGTTGTGACTGACAACAGCTAATCAACTCCTGGAATATATAGGAGGGTTCCCCCCTCCCCTCATTTATCATGGTAGTTAATCTCATCCCTCATTCCTCTACATCTTCACCCTGTAGATGGGGGCTTCTTTAGATACCTTGTTTTTAACACATCCATATGCAAAGACTTGTTTAAATAAAGCATTTGGTAACCCTTAAAGATGTAACCCAGCACACATACCTTTTTTAAAAAACAAAGAAACAAGAAAGCCTTACAATGATTTCCACAAGAGCTTCCCCTAAACACATTCCAAAAAATGTAAAGCAGAAAAATAGACTTGCCTGTCTAAGTCTCAGTACAAAATACTTATCTTTATTTTCAAATCCTTAGATAAATAATATTATGATAAAACTCTCCTCCATTTTTCTGATTTTTTAATTTTCCTTTATTAACATAATACTGAATTTCAAGGTGTATTCTTTTTTTTTAAAGACATTATAATGGTACTTCAACAGTTTTCATTAACAAAAGAAAGTCTTCTGCCCCATGGTGCTTATATAATAATGTATTGAAGAACAATTTAATTATCTTAAATTTACGTATAAAGCAATAAGCCCAATGCTGCTAAGAAATAAAGTGAAACTACAGATAAAATCTGTGAGAAAATCTGTATCCAGTTTCTTGAAAGCTTTTTTTCCCATGTAAAAGATACTTTTGCTTCTCTTGCCTCAATCTCAGGCTGCTTCTATTTTTTTTTTTAGCTACGGGTATGTTTAGTAATGTTTTTGTGCTTGTTTTATTATTACAAAATTATTGGTCACTGCTTTCTTTCTCTGTCTCCTTGTATGTGTGTGTATTGCGCTCCGTAATTTTGTAGTCTTGAACCCAATGATGTATGAAGAAATGAGGAAGCAAAGATGAAACATTAACATGCATTCGTCTGCATGTAAAGTAAGTGAGCAAAGCGCATTACATTCCAAAGAATTCCAACAAAGTGGAAAAAATAAAAGCATGAAAAGAGTCACTTTGTGCAGCACTGGTGTCAAACCCGCCACCTCATGTTGCTATCATGTGATGTTTAATGAATATAAATATTGTAACAGCCCTTTATTCAAAGTCTTCTTAATAATATGAACAAAAAAAAAAGAGATCGTTGAATGGCTAAAATCCTGCAATCATTAGAGAAGAAGTAAGCAACATCTTTGCTAATAGACAAGATATGAATTTGGGGTTTGTTCAGGATCACTTGCTTCTGTTTTCAGATAACATGAGCTGTCATCTCCAATCAACCATTGAATTTGTCTTTATTAACTAGCGTTTTGCAATGGCTGCATTATAATTGTGAGTGATTAAAACACATGCATTAACGAAGAGCATTATGTAAACTTGCAGACCCACAACTATAGTACAATTAGGCTCCTCCAGTTTCTCTTGATCCTGCAGACCTGGCATTTTTAAAATTTAATTGGCATGAAAGGCAGAATAAACTATGCACAGCAAATTAAGTGTGAAACAGTGTTAATTTAGATAATGTCTGCTCTGTGAAACCACTTCCTCAGCAATATTTGAAGACACACAATGAGAAGATCTTTTAGTTCCATCTACTATTAAAGCAGCAACTGTAGTCTACAGTCCCTGAATCTTCATGCAAGATTTAGTTAACATTCAGCACTTTAACATCAATCTTCTTTGCTTTCTTTTTATGGTTCCAGTGAAAAATGTGACTTCATGCTATCTATGTAGAGTTATAGGCAAAAACAAAATCATAGATATTTTGAATTGCTGTACCTAGGCTTGCAAAATGACCCTCTTGACCTCACTGGACTTCATTAAATTACTATTATTCTTAAATGACACATTGAAAAATATATATCTCAGCAAACGATTGATATAAAAATAACCCAGAAAATTTAGTATCTATTATTTTCAGCTGCAAAATTTCAGAAATTGTCAACAAGGGTAAAGTACAAAAATGCCAAGTGACTTTGAGACCTAACTCTATAATGTTTTGTATATTTATTGGAATGTAAGGGAATTAATGGAATTCTATTATTTTTCTCTAACTAATACCCAGACAACTCATTTCTGAGTTATTGTGTGCATAAATAAATTTTGTATATTCTTCATCTGACTTGTGTGCTTCACAATTATTATGGTGGGGATATTTTTTCCCTCATTTGGAATGAAAATACAAGCTTGTATTAAAAACCCTTTACCAATTTGTTACAATAATTTGTACAAACTATTTGGGGGAAATGACACCTAGGAAAACAAAGATTCCTGGGAAACATGAAACTTAACAGTCTATAATTGCAGCTACCTTTTGTTAAAAGCCTAGCTATCTCATAAATCAGATATCCTGAAGGCTTTGTTTCAGTCACATTATGCACTATAATTCCGTCCTTCCATAGTGGATAGCTTCCTGTGCACCAATGAATCCATATCTATAACTTAAATAAGAGAGAGAGCGCAAACTATCATTTATTCTAAAATGCCATATTTCAAAGATATTTTCTTAAAATTATCAATATTTTCTGATTAGGAATTTTAGTCCTAGACTAATTTTAGAGGAAGTGAATTTCAGTCATCAAGGTTACTGAGTGAAGCAAGAGGCAAAAAAAATATAATGATTAAAAGGCTGGAGAATGTCCTGCCAGTCATGGGATCCCTCTGTATATCAGTTGCTCTCTCTCTCTCTCAATCCAACCTAATTGAATTGAGCCAGAAACCTCATTTCTAAAAGCTATAGCAGAGAAGGCATTCTTCCAGCATTCTAAGAGTTGACATTGTTTAATGGGAAGAATCTGCTGAGGCAACCCATCACTGCTTGTGTTGCTGCATTCTGAACTATTTGAAGCTTCAAGGTAGTCTTCAAGGTTTATACAGTGAATTATAGTATTCAAGCCTTGAGGTGACCAGTTACCTCACCATGAAGGAACCATGGTGGCACAGTGGTTAGAATGCATTGCTGCAGGCTACTTCTGCTGGCTGCCAGCAATTTGGCAGTTCGACTCTCCCCAGCTCAAAGTTAACTCAGCCTTTCATCCTTCCCAGGTTGGTAAAATGAGAACCCAGATTGTTGGGGGTAATATGTTGACTCTGTAAAACCGCTCAGAGAGGGCTGTAAAGCACTGTGAAGCAGTATATAAGTCTAAGTGTTATTGCTATTTTATACCAAAGCATATTGTTATTACAAACTATATGCTAATTAATTAGGTTAGGAATAAGTCCCTAATATTTCCTGTATGCTCTATCCTTTAAATGTTTTGAAGGTGGAATTTCACATGTATGAATTCTTTTAAATATGTGGGTACAGTTATTATAAGGAAGCTTTCTTCATTTGTGCATGTAATTATTTCAATATTTTGTCTTCAATTAATATTATATATTATTATTAATATTATATAAGTAGACTATGAAGAATGGATAAACACTGTAGAATTTAATATTATTTTGATATATTGACTGCTGTTTTCTCAATAATTAATGTTAATATTAATGTTAATATACATTAATATTATACTTTAACCTATATGTAGTGTATGAGAGTATGAGTAATCTACACTGACTTGAAAGCATAATATATATAAAATGTGCATAAAATGGATAATTTGATCTTGTTCCATCATTACTTAATTTTCATAAGCTTCTTAATAGGGATATTGATAGGCATTAATTATCTAGTACATCAGTCTAATTACCAGCCTCACTATATGGGTTAAGCTGATGAAATAACTGGTCAGCTATCATGATACACTTGCATCTTACTTGAAGGCATTAATTCATTGTTGCAATATTTCTTATCCACTATAAGAACATCCCAAGCAAAATCAGTCTTGTCTTCTCCAGCTAAAATGATCTGTCTGATGATTGACTCCATCTGCTGAGTAGATTAGAAATCTTCAGTCTGTGCCACATGATTTATATTTTTAATTTAATGTCAGATGCCCCCAAAATCGTACAATAAACACTTTGTTATTCAAACACAGTTGATTGGAGGGCAAACAAATTACTTGGCCTGTAATCCTGCTCCCAATTACATGTGCACAACACCCATTAAATTCAAAGACTCATGCAAGTAGATGCTGTTTAATGAATTCAAATGTGCTTGCTACAGAGTAGAAAAGAAATAAGATTCGTAGATGTGTTACAATACAGCAGGCATGATGGGCTCCCTTTTGAAAGAATATGCTTAGCAATTTTTTTGTTTGCTTTTGTTTCTGTATAACAAAGTTCAGAAATGTGTTGATCCATTATCTATTGTGTGTCAAGATAAAAGTCAGATAGTTGCAAAACAAGAATTCATTTAATTTGTGTTCCACATCTTCAACTGGCAATGCATTTTTTAAATAAAATCCTGGAGTTGAAACTAATGACCAAATAAATAAAAGTTTTGAATTAAAGGACAAAGCCATAACTTTATAATCATTGAGATTTGCTTGGATTTCTGAGGATCAGTTTTCCTGACTGATATTACCAAAGGCACTTTCTGTGACTCACATTGCTTGCTTTTGTACATGAGATGCTTAAATTATTTTTCAAAGTTGCTGTGGTGAGGTATTTCTACATTAAAACAACATATAGAGATAAATCTCTACAGAGATTTAACAAGACATTATGGAGTCATATTCATCCCAAGTACTCCTTGTTTAACCTTTAATTTATCTTATTAGTAATTTTTGTCAGATCCTCTTGGTGATATGTTCTTGCCCTTTGCTGCAATGATATTTTGTTATTGTAGGCATTTATTTATGTCTATCAAATGGAAATTTTGTTATGACTCATGTTCCTTTCCCCACTGAGAGTTTTCTACAAATTACTATAATGTTCCATTGACTTTCTGTGAAGTTTCTCTGGTTTAATTCCCTCCGTGTTGCACATTGGCCTTAATTCAATTGGATGCATGCTTTTTCCTGTTATGGACCACAACTAGAGTAAATGACCAAGAGCCCTATTCCAATTATAAGTAATCCCACAAAGAAATGAATAAAGACTCAATTATAGAGTGTATAAAGTGGAGACTGCAATGTAGTTCTGTTAATACATCAGCCTATACAAGATTGTGTATGGAGAATGATGATTGGATCTCTAATATACATTAGATTTTCACATGCTTACTTACAAAGCCACACACCCCCCCACTTCCTGCAATACAGCTTCAGAGGCAATTATCTGCGCTTTAAATCCCTATTTCATTTATTTAAAAAAAATACTTAAGTGCCTCAGCCAATTTCTTTAGATTATCTTGATAAACTTGAGAGGTCATTTGGGACTGTGGCTGACCTTGGTAAGAAACCAGTTTAAAGAAGGAATAAAAGCTTCTGATTTTCATGTTGAAGTCCTAATTTGGTCCAAACTTCCCATTACATCGTAATCGTCTGTAATGGGCGCATTGATGTGACAGTGCCTATTTTAATGAATTGCTGCTTGATCCATTTGTGCCACCACCTTGGGAAGGTGCCACGTATGATCAAGTGTTTGATCTTCAGTTGAACAAAAAGTTAATGTACCAATTTCATCAAGAAGCCTAGTAATTTGCTTGTAAAAGTCCTGAGGAATTTGTTTGGTTTTAGATCTTTGCCCTTGCACAACTGCTAGGTCCAACTGGACTAAGCCAACTGATATTTTGATCAATAGCAAAGATGAATGAAGTTAGGAGACATTTCATGATAACTCACACAATTGAGATGTAGGTGGGTGACCATATTAACTGAATGAGGGAATGAATGAAGAAGCAAGATTCTTAGTCTTAAACCTTAATCCTTATACTGGCTTCTGGAGATATTCCAGATATTTCCTTGGTACCCCCTGCCATCTGACAATGATGCAACCCAAACAGCTTGCTCTGAAACTTCCAGAAAACAGCCTATATCTCCATCTATGCCTCTGCATTACAACAGTATATATTTTCTGATTTGGGGTTTTCTGAAAGGGTGGAGGCTTTGTTTTATGATTGGAAAAGTGGACTGCAAGTGAAATACCCTGCTTCCTGGTTTTACCCTTAACAGGCAGTTGCTGCATTCTTAAACACACTTACTGTAGTGAGAAAAACACAGAGGAGAACTTAGTTTGCTACATCCAATATTAACAACTGTCTTTCAGATTGTTCAGGCTGCATTGTGGACAGATTCATTGATAGAAACACTAGCTTTAATGGACCACTTCTCTTGAATATGATTATGTTTCTTTCTTGGCTCAAATTTGACCTTTCCTACAAGCCTATCTGCCCAATACCTATCCAAACCTTTGGTTATCTGGTTACATCAAATTGATGTAACTTTATAGCTTTGCTTTGTCAACCCACCTACATCACTTCGGATGAAATTATGATGGTGAAGGTTTCATTCTTGCCATCTCTGCAGTTGGCATTCAATAGGTCTGTTTTTAGCTAAGAAGATATTGATGAGCACAAGCCAGTCAGCAGCAAAGAGCAAGGCAAGTGAGTCCTTTGGGGAAATAACCTTTACTTAACTTGCTTCAACTCCCTTGCCTCACACATAGTTACTTCTCTGTAACAGAAACCACCAAAATCAAGACTTTCAACTACTTCTTAAAACCCCGCTGATAGTTTAGAAAGACAAAACAATTTATGGAGGAAAAAATCTCTCTTCTTCTTCTCATCCTATCCACAAGATAAGAACACATTTTGGATTAAATAGACAAATATAAGGATTTGAATAAATAACTGGTATTTTTGTGCTCCTGTAACTTTTCTGAAAACTAATTTGAATACCCTGGATATGCTGTATCTAAGAATGAAAGAGAACATAGGCACAATATTCACCACATGCAGCCCTTTATTTTCTTAGGTGAAAATACTTGGGAATTTGGGATATTGCAAGGACAACAAAATGATGAGGAACTAAGGCCAAAAGAAGCTAGCAAAGTAGATGGTAGATGCAACAACTTTAGCAGGATCTCATAAAGAATCATGACAGATCTTTTTTGTGAACCGTCTGCCTTCTCTTTTCCTTCTCCAGGTGCTTCTTCCAAACCAAATAGCTTTCTCAAGATGAGACATATTGTATATATTCCTCTGCTGCTGCTGCTTGAATATAAAAAGCATGGCAGGTAGGTGGTTCATAGGCTGAAAACTAAGAAACAAAACCGAAGTGTTGTGGCCCACCAGTGGAGCTGGCAGCAGATTCAGACAGTAAGGAGGTTCAGGAGGAACATGGGTGAGTCCTGGAGTCTGGGGAAGGCTCTGATAAGGACTCTGTGTCAGAGGCAGAGAGGGGGTCAGAGCCATATGCCAGTTATTAGCTGCCTTCAGAGTCAGACATCAGTGAGTTAGACCAACAGGTAGAATCTGTTCCCGGTGTGCGCACACGCAGAGTTACCAGATGAAGGGAACTGCTAAAGAACAGGGGTCGACTTGGGGGTAAGGTCACAGGTTGATGATGAATGGCCGTACCAGAGGAAATAAAAGAGGAACCAAGACTTATACACATATACAATAGCAGAGTTGGAGGGGACCTTGGAGGTCTTCTAGTCCAACCCCCTGCTTAGGCAGGAAACCCTATACCGTTTCAGACAAATGGCTATCCACCATCTTCTTAAAGACTTCCAGTGTTGCGGCATTCACAACTTCTGGAGGCAAGCTGTTCCACTGATTAATTGTTCTAACTGTCAGGAAATTTCTCCTCAGTTCGAAGTTGCTTCTATGCTTGATTAGTTTCCACCCATTGCTTCTTGTTCTACCCTCAGGTGCCTTGACTCCCTCTTCTTTGTGACAACCCCTGAAATATTGGAACACTGTTATCATGTCTCCCCTAGTCCTTCTTTCTATTAAACTAGACATACCCAGTTCCTGCAACTGTTCCTCATATGTTTTAGTCTCCAGTCCCCTAATTATCTTTGTTGCTCTTCTCTGCACTCTTTCTAGAGTCTCCACATCTTTTCTACATTGTGGTGACCAAAACTGAATGCAGTATTCCAAGTGTGGCCTTACCAAGGCATTATAAAGTGGCATTAACACTTCATGTGATCTTGATTCTATCCCTCTGTTGATGCAGCCTAGAACTGTGTTAGCTTTTTTGGCAGCTGCTGCACACTGCTGGCTCATATTTAAATGGTTGTCCACTAGGACTCCAAGTTACTACTGTTTCACAGTTACTACTGTTGAGCAAGGTACCACCTATACTGTACCTGTCCATTTTGTTTTTGTTGCCTAAATGTAGAAACTTACTCTTTTCACCATTGAATTTCATTTTATTAGATAGTGCCCAATGTTCAAGTTTTTCAAGATCCTTCTGTATCTTAAGCCTATCTTCTGGAGTGTTGGCTATTCCTGCCAGCTTGGTGTCATCTGCAAATTTGATGAGTTCCCCATTTATTCCCGCATCCAAATCATTGATGAAGATGTTGAAGAGTACTGGGCCCAAAACAGAGCCTTGGGGTACTCCAATGCATACCTCCCTCCATGTAGATGCAGTTCCATTGAGGACTACACGTTGACTCCTTCCCAAATGTTGCAGATATCAGCCTGTCAGCTCTCCAAGCCAGATAAGGTCTGTGACTGTAAATCCTCCCTTGAAAGACTTTGCTGGATGTGAAAGAGCAGAATTCACAGTAAATTAATAAAAGGGCTTTTTGTTGGGACAAGGAGTTTGCTTCATGCTCTTGGGAAGCCTAGGTCAGAACACAAAGGATTTTTCACTACTGCAGAACTGAAGTATTTACTTTTAACATTGGTATAAATGATAACTTTAAGTTGTTTCACTCAGTGGCTGGGTATGAGTTGAATGCCACCTTACAATGTTGTCAGAACATTTTCCTGCTCTGGTTAGGTGCACGTGGGCAAAGGCGCTCTGAAGGCATCTGACATAAAATGGCAATGCTTCCGGTTATTTGTCTTTCTCTCTCTTTCAGAGTACTTTAAAAAAGAATGTCTCTGTAATGAAGTTTTTGAAAGTATTTATTTTTGCAAATGGGTAGTCTCCTCTCCACATCTTTCTATCACCCTGCAGCCTTCTTGGCTGAGCCTGTCCTGATTTATAAAATCCCCATGAGATGCATTTCCTCACGATGCGTTTCCCTTGGTATTTAATTGAATCTGAGCAGCAGAGAAGATTGCAGATTGCTGGAGAAATGATTATACAATGAAAGAAAGAACACTCTCACACTTGGCTAGGCTATCTTATAAGGTGAGCTAAAATAAACCCTCTACAACCTTTCATTTTATAGTTTTAAAATTTTGATTTACTCAATAATAATGCAGGCCTTTGGGGTAATCTGGGTATCGTGTTACTAGAAAATTAATGCATGTTTTTTTTAAATTGGATTTATATGCCGCCCTTCTCCCAAAGGACTCAGGGCGGCGTACAGCATTAAAAAACACATATTAGAAAAGTTAAAAGGAAATTAGAAACAATCCAAAAAAGAAACCCAATTAATATAACACTAACATTTTAAAAATTAGATAAAATTAACAGGCCAGGCCGGCTTGCTGGAAAAGCCAATTTTTTAGGGTGTGTCGGAAGGACCGGAGGTCAGGGATTATGCGAAGCTCCGGGGCAGCTCATTCCAGAGGGAAGGCGCTCCCACAGAGAAGGCTCTCCCCCTGGGGGTCGCTAGCCGACCCTGAGGAGGCCAACTCTGTGGGATTGCACTGGATGGTGGGAGGCTACTGGTGGCAGTAGGTGGTCTCGTAGGTACCCTGGGCCTAAGCCATGGAGCGCTTAAAGGTCATAATTAGTACCTTGAATTGCACCCGGAAAACAACCAGCAACCAGTGCAGGCTGCCTAAAATGTGATTCATTAATGTAGTTACAGAGCTCAACATGCAACGTTGTTTCACATGTTGTGGTTGTATGCTATTGTGGTTTCCTTTGGATAGCAGTTATTTATTATGTAAATGTTGCTGTGAGACTTTCATGTTCTTTTGAATTATATACAGTATATATTCAGTTTACACTTTGTAGTTCCAAGGTTGAGCAACTAACTAGAAAGCAATGGAAATTTATACTGCATGTCTTGACCAACAATTTTTCTGCTAAACACACCCCTCCCTGCAAAAAGAGAAAAAAGGTAATTTTGTGTATGTTTTTCCTCCTCCACAAAGTCTATTAAAATATGTAACATTTGTACTGAGCACAACTATGCAAGCAATTTTTAAGCACTCCTCTCAGCATGATTCCCAATAATAAATGTTAATGCATATATGAAATGTACACAGGTAGTTCTCACCTTATGATCACAATTGGGACCACAAGATGTTGATGTGATTACTTAGTTCAATGCCCACAATTGCATGCTTCTGTAGAATGCTTTAATTGAGTCATTATGACTTAGAAATTTAATCTTTCATTGTTCTTGTGAAGTTATTTTAACTTTATGTCATGTGATAAGTATCTGGTGTTGGCGCTCTCATGGAGTTTAAAGTAGCAATAGCACATAGACTTATATATCACTTCATAATGATTTACAGTGTCGGCATATTGCCCCCAACAATCTGGATCCTCTTTTTACTGACTTTGGAAGATGGAAGGCTGAGTCAACCTTGAACCAGTGAGGATCAAACTCCTGGCAGTGAGCTGAATTAGCCTGCAATACCACATTCTAACCATAGTTCAAAACATTTCGGACAAAGGTGTTTTTTTTTTTTTTTGCATTAGTAGAAATTATGAGCATATTACTAGTTTCTCCTTGTCTCATATTTATGAGGCAGTTGTCTGAAGTGATGGTTTACAAGGTCTTAGGTTACAGAAAGTGCAACCACAGTTTAATCAAATGTTAGAACTAATACCATGTTGCCAATGCAGCTAGCAGAGCAAAGAAGTGCAACTAGCAATCTGCATTATATAGGCAAATCTTTACTCCTGTGGTCACAAAGGATAAACTGAAATTGTGTAATGGGAAATTCAAAGAGTTTGACCTATTAATATATCTCACTTGAAAAAGGAACATAAGAGATCAAGGAGATAAACAGGATTATCCCCCTTCTAGACTACTTTGTAATGTTTAATGCAGGTGCTTAAATGCTAGCCATTAAAAAAAATGTCAGTTACAGGTTTAAATAATCTTTGTTAAACTGTACAATTCTTTTCTGTCACACATATGTATACATGCACACACAAACATATAAACCTCATTCTTAAGTCTAAAAAGAACAGAATCATTTTTTTTTAATTTATCTAATTTAGTTCTCATTTGGGGATAAAAAGACATTGAAATAACTTTTTATATTTGAGGTAGAAAATTTCATCTTTATCTCCTTTAAATCTGAAACTATTGTCTCAGCAAACAGGTATAGAAACCAAGTACAGATTAACACATACATAAATTGGGTTTTTTTTAAAAATCTGTTAAAATGTTACAGTTTAAGAAATTAGAATACCATACACCGAAAAGTAAAATACCAGTTCTGCAGTAACATACTATATACTGGCATTATAATAACAAATACAACAATATGATATAATCTAGACCTCGATAACAGCATAATAGAGTTGGAATGGATGTTGGAGGTCTTGCTCAGGCAGAAAACACTATACCATTTCAGAAAAATGGTTGTCCAATCTCTTCTTTAAAAGCTCCATTGTTGGAGCATCCATAACTACTAGAGGCAAGCTGTTCCACTGATTAATTGTTCTAACTGTCAGGAAATTTCTCCTTAGTTCTAGGTTGATTCTCTCCATTGCTTCTTGTCCTAACTTCAGGTGTTTGGAGAGTAGGTTGCCCCCTCTTCTTTGTGGCATCCCCTTAGATATTGGAACACTGCTATCATGTCCCTCCATGCCCTTCTTTTCATTAAACCAGATATATCAAATTCCTGCAATGAATCACAATCAATTTCACTAAAAGAATAGATCTTTTCTTCCAGTAGTTGGACAAAATTCTAATAGCCATGACCCTGTTGGTCTTTTGTAAGACATTGATGTCTGGCTATTCCCACAGGGATAGATACAGTAGCTAAGTGAGCTCTGCAGGTTAATATTGTTCTTTTTTTCCAAAATAATAATAATAATAATCCAAGGTAAAGCTCTCCTCATTTTGTTAAAGCATCTGGCTGGTGTGATCTTGGTATGGAATTTTGTTTTCTTCTTATTGTTAAGATCTGAGCTGATTAAAACGTTTATTTATGTATTTACACAATGTATAGGTCCATCTCTTTCACAAAGTATCTCTGTGTGCGTACAAGAGTGAAACACAAAATAACCATTTCACAATAATCTTTACATCTGAGAAGCATAACCCATCATCATCATCATCATCATCATCATCATCATCATCATCATCATCATCATCATCATTATATGGCTGACTGTCATGTTTAATGAATAATGTAAATAATAATAATAATAATAATAATAATAATAATAATAATAATAATAATAATAATAATAATAATAATAATCGCCCTACTTGGAACAGCTTATATCCTTCGACGTTACCTTAACAGTTCCTAGGTCCTTGGTTAGGACTCGAGCTGTTGAGCTACCAACCAGCCCCAAAGGCTGTGAATCTCACCAAAGATTAACCACGCAATAATAATAATAGTGATGTTGGGTTATGCTTCTCAGATGTAATTGTTATTATGAAATGGTTATTTTGTGTTTCACTCTTGTACCCATACAGAGATACTTTGTGAAAGAGATGGACCTATACATTGTGTAAATTCATAAATAAACTTTTTAATCAGCTCAGATCTTAACAATACGAAGAAAACAAAATTCCATGCCAAGATCACACCAGCCAGATGCTTTAACAAAATGAGGAGAGCTTTACCTTGGGTATACAAAGGTAAGTTGCAATGTTCATTTACTTTAATATCAACTTGCAGTTTTTTCCCCACTAATATGCATGCATTTTCAAAGATAAAAAGTGATATTTTTCAAAAATAAAAAATCATTTTCAAAAATGTGATACCAAAATTCTACATTCTATTATGTGCTTTCAGCAGTTCAGAGAAAAAGATTCCAGTATCTTACAAGCACTTTTCTTCATGAACTAGATTTGGTAGGGTAGGGTTTCTATAAATTATTCTTTGAAGGCCACAGTTCTTTATCCAGTGTTCCATCCACGTGATTTTGGTTCCATGATATACTTCCTGCAGCCTTTCATATTAACTTTATACCTCTCTAACTCTCTGAGCTGTGGTGTTTGCTTGCAGCTGTTTCATTGCCCAGCTGGAAACATCCATTTGAGTGAGTGTAGGGTTTGCTGTCTATTTATAGTTTTTCAAGGAAGAAACACACATCTACCAAAACTGTTATTTTAGTTACGCTATAAGAAATCCGAGGGTAGTGTGGGGTAAAATAATGATAACAATAATACTAAAAAAGAAACTGAAAGCTTCATTTTGACTGCCTAAGAACAAGCCTTACAGACCAATTCCATGAAAGCAAAAATTCAACATATCAGCAAACATTGCTTATGCAACAAGAAAGATGAAATAGTGCATTGTCTTATCAGTGGCTGCAGCAAAATATCACAGACTGATTATCTATAATGTCATGATCAAATGGCCAAAATCATGGAAGCTTTGCCAGACGTTTGGGTTCAAATGTAGCAAAAATTACTGGGAACACCAAACTGAAAAGTTCAATGAAAATGAGCAAGTCAAGATCCTGTGGGACTTTCAGATCCAATCAGACAGACATCTTGCCCACAACATACCTGACATCACTATTGTGGAAAAGAGAAAAAGTTTGGTTTATTGATATTGCAATACCAGGCAATCCATGAATTGAAGAGAAACAGCTAGGAAAAAACAAAACAAAATATTGTGATTTGCAAATTGTAGTTGAGCAACTATTTAAGGAGAAATTAATGGTTGTACCAATAGTAATAGGAGCCCTTGGAGCAATACCCCAAAGGCTACCTAAAAAGGTAAATGTTCCCCTTGCACATATGTGCAAGTTATTCCAGACTCTAGGGGGCAGCTGTTTCAAAGCTGAAGAGTCAGCGCTGCCTGAAGACATCTCCATGGTCATGTGGCCAGCATGACTAAATGCCGAAGGCACACATAATGTTATTATCTTCCCACAAAAGGTGGTTCCTATTTTTCTATTTGCATTTTATATGCTTTCAAACTGCTAGGTGGGCAGAAGCTGGGACAAGTAACGGGAGCTCACTCTGTTTCATGGCACTAGGAATTCAAACTGCCGAACTGCTGAACTGCCAACCGTTCAGATTGCCAAGCTCAGCGTCTTAGCCACTGAACCACCGGGTCCCTCAAAAGGGATGCCTAGATATGTGAAAATTTTGAACTTATTAGAGCTGAATATCCTGACTTTGCCAAAAAAAAAAAACACACACCCCTATTCAGAACTGCCCATATACTCAGATGCTACCTTAATAGCTCTTAGGTCATTGGTTAGGACTTGAACTGCTATTTTTTTACCTGTCCCAGACTTTGAATCAAATTGAAGATTGACAACAATAACAAAAATAGCAATAATAGTAACAATAATAATAGGAAAAATGGGGAGAACATGCTGGGTTTTTCTTTCAAATTTTTAGTATATGATGCCAGTTTATATCTACATTGACACTTTCTTATCAATTGAATTCTTTTGTTTCTCCTTTCTGGACTCATATTATAAATAAAATTATCCAATGAAAAGAGGCATGCACAATACAGAACAGGTAAGGTGACATGGCATTATATTTTTAAGCATTTGAGATGAACTTCTTAGTTTTTGTAAGCCACAATAAGCAGTGCTGGCACTAAATAGACAGAGCAATGACTATCTTCCTCTTCATTATTACATGCAAAGTTATTTTCAGTTGCACTGGAATGTAGAGAAATAGTGAGAGATACATAAAACACTCAAGTAGCACATATCTATCTTCACCTCCTAGGCATGCTTTTTAGGTTTTGCTTTTTTTTTGTTTGTAAATGAGGTAGCCACATCTTCCATCGTGGGACACAAAATAATTTTGATAAGTAATATTCCCTAGGGTCTATAAAAGAAAAAGAAAGGAAAAGAAAAAAAGGTATTTTAATGGGTTTCTCTCACAAGGAACCCCACTGGGTTGAGTTTAGTGCTAGATGGCTTAGAAGATGAAAGATGAACACTTCAAGTGATTTGGGTTACATTAGGAAGATGCATTTGAATGCTTGATGAAACCTCTTAATATGATGCTATACGAACCTTCATATCAGTCAGGAAATATGGAGAGGAAAACAATCCATTGAAATTTGCCAAAGGAAATAGCTGACGGCACTTTAATGCTGAAGGAGATATTAGAGTGTGATTTGGTTTTCTTTTCTTCATAACTCCGAAAAGGCATACATTCTGCCACAGAGAAACTTTAGGAATAATCATCTGGAACATACTGCTTTATGAAAGAGGAAATGTTTTTTTTTTAAAGAAACATAGACCCACGCAACTATATAGCATTGGAAGTGTTTGTGTATTGGGTGTGTGTATGTATGTATGAAATAAGAGAAACCGAGACAGAAACAGAATAAATGTACAGGTCTTTCAGCTAAAGAATGCCATTCTTTGTACATTTTATCCCCATTGAAAATTGGATAGTGGAGGTGCTATCATAGTGAGATCGTATCTGGAATTAGAGGAACAGACTGACAACTGAGCAGGCAGAGCCAACTCCAAAAGGGCCAACATATAACAAGCAGCCAGAGCCAGCACCACCAGATAGATGGGCTGCTGTCTGAGCAGGCATGGAGGTTGGACAGGCAGTAATCAGCAGGTATCAGAAAGATGAGGGTGTGGATTTATTATTCCCTCCCAATGCAGGAGCTTGGT
This sequence comes from Natrix helvetica, assembly GCF_964273705.1. Lineage (NCBI taxonomy): Eukaryota > Metazoa > Chordata > Lepidosauria > Squamata > Natricidae > Natrix > Natrix helvetica. The sequence continues at coordinate 86,873,834 of NC_138548.1, forward strand.
GAACTGCAAGGAGAATAGACCAAAGGTGCTTCATGAAACTGCTCATGCAGGAGTTCCGCCCCACTAAATGAACTACATCAAGGCTTCTTCAAACAGTAAGCACAAGCTCACCATTGATGATAACTACCTGTTATCGGTGTACCTTAATTTATAAAACTTGCAACTCTGATTATGAATCTCGACCAGCTGACAATTTTGCTACAAGTCTGACTTCAGAGTCTGCCTGACACTGAAACACAACCCGATGAGCTAACTCTACTTTATTGTAAGGCTACATTAACAAAACCGTGCAAATCTGACAGTGCAAAACTTCCACTGTCTCTTTTTGCCACCTGATAAGTTAGGGTGGATCCTTTCTAAAGGGTTTCTTTTTGCTGCCAATTATTCAACTTCAGAGTCCTCCTTCTTAAATTGGATCATTTCCTAGGCAGCATCTGTTTGCCTTGTCTCTCAAGATTATTCCCACATACCATTATAAGCTTATCTTGATAATATATAGACTAAGAAAGCCTAAGCTTTATAAACTAAGAATATGAGTTAGGTAGATTTTTCCTGTATTGGAAAGAGGTTCAGCTTCACTAGCCACTTTTTGTCCAATATTTGATAACTGGTCACTGAACCTTTTAAATAGTTAATAAAGGTTCAACTCTAATCATAACAGTTGCTTTGTGTCTTTCTTGGTAGGTGAAAAGCAATGTCCAACAGTGCTGATTGCCTGCCTGCCTGCCTGCCTGCCTGCCTGCCTGCCTGCCTGCCTGCCTGCCTGCCTGCCTGCCTGCCTGCCTGCCTGCCTGCCTGCCTGCCTGCCTGCCTGCCTGCCTGCCTGCCTGCCTGCCTGCCTGCCTGCCTGCCTGCCTGCCTGCCTGCCTGCCTGCCTGTCTGTCTATCTATCTATCTATCTATCTATCTATCTATCTATCTATCTATCTATCTATCTATCTATCTATCATCATAGAAGAGGGTAGAAGAACTGATAAGACAAGTAGCTGATCCATTATCCATTCATCCAAATTTTGATTAGCTGAAGATTTAATTAGCTGAACTTTTACTTGGAGATAATGCAACAGAAAAGCAAAAATGATGCAGCAGATTAAAGACTAAGGCATGTACAATAGAATATGTTGTGACCAACTGTAAATAAGGTATGATTTTAAATGTTGATTCATTTTGACAGTTCAGAATGACAATATTCACTTACAAATGGTTGTACAAAACTGAAGGTTTCTTAAACAAAATAGCACAAATTTTGCCATAGATTTGGAATGGAATTATATTTTAGGGTTAATAGTTAACAGATGCGGCAGCTCTGGCAATAGAGTGAGTGAGTGAGTGAGTGAGTGAGTGAGTGAGTGAATGATCATACCAAAAATCTCCTCTTTCTACAATAGTTTGACAGCATCAAATTACATTTTTTTTTACAAAATATTGAGAAGAACAAATAAAAACAATTATGTTGTAACCTCAACAATAATATTTTCTATAATTCCATGGTAAGGTAATACTCTTTATCCTAAGAAAGAAATTATATATGAAAATAGCCTAAAGAAATGGTGTAATGAAAAATCCAGAAAACATTGTAGCCAGCAAATCAGTAAAAGAGACTCAACTGAACCAAATTCCAAGAGGTCATTACATTACATTATTATTATACACTTAGCTTTTCCCCGCCTGTGCTTTTATTAGACCCATATTTTCACCTAAAGACATATGTCAGGACAGGAAGATAGAGTAGTCTCCTAAACTATCAATATTTTCCATCTAATAAATTTTGATCTTACATTAAACTGCTTTTAGGGTGCTTTGCACCATGCTCCATTTAATGCAACATCAATATGTTTATATAACTGTGCAATATACCTCATATTCTAAAACTGTTGTGCAATAAATCACTTGTATTATTTGTTCATGAATTTTGTATTTTAGAGGAATGTGGCCACCTAGAATCGGTTTTTGAGAGATGGATACCCTATAAATGGGATAAATTAAGAAATATGATAGAATAGATTGTAATTCCCTTCGGGGAGAGGGGGCAGTCTATAAATCTAATAAACTTAAACTTAATTAAGATTGCTGTTATATTGGTCAACAAGTTCATTTTATTGCATGCAAATAAACTCCAAAAAAAGATAGACAGTTTGGTGTAGTAGCTAAGAGGCTGAATTAAAAACTAGACAACTGAACTCTGGTCCTCTCTCAGGAATGAAAGCCAGCTGGGTGACAGATGTGCATATCGTCTGGAATGTAGACATTGCTTTTGTGAAACTTGAGACACAGTGCTGAAAAAAGTTAGAAGATGTAAGTTGGGTAGATGTAAGAAAAGGGTCCGTTCTTCATGCTAATATCAAAAGGTTTTCCTGCCAATAACCGGAAAGGAAAAAAAGGAGAGAAAGAAAAGAACTTGCAAAGCCTATAGAAAATAACCACCCTGCATCTGACAAAATGCTCCAAGAAGAAAGAGAACAAAATCATGAGAAGAAAAGGAGGAGTTGTGATTGGAAATCTCTAGATCGCATGAACAGCACAAGCGTAGAGAAGCAGGATGAGGCACATAAAAATCACAGAAGTACTAGGGAAAAAAGTGATTTATGTCTAAATACGTTGGGGCAGACTTGACCTTTTCCCCCAACCATTTGTTATCCCGACTCAAAAGTGATGATGGCTGCCAGGGTCTGAGAAAGGAAGAGTTGGAAACCAGCATGAAAAGAGGGATGGCTAAAGATATTCAGAGAAGAAATGCCACAGGGACCACTGGGGAAAAGGACAAGTTTGTGTGAGAGAGATGACATTGTATAACAAGAAAAGAAAAGCAACCACTCTCCTTTTCAGAAAAGCCAACTCCAGTCTGCAGAAGACATTGACAGAAGGAAAACAAGAGACTGAGGGAAGTGGGAGGGAGAAGAGACAGCAAAGAGAAATACTAAAATAATAAAAGTTTAAAGGATAAGCTGTACTTCAAATAAAAGAATAAAGAAAACATTAGCAAGAGACAAATAAAGAAAGGAAGAACAAGAGAGTTACTGTATAATGAAGAATTAGAGCAAGATATTGTTAAGAAGACAAAGGGATTCAGGGTTGAAATGGAACAGTAAATATAAAAATTAAAATAAGACAGAAAGCACTTTTTAAAACAGAATAATAGAGGTTAGAAGAGAAACATATAAAAAAAAATTACAGTCTCCAGTATGTGAACATTCAGAGTGTTTTGTACATACTATGTTTCCAGCCCCAAAATAAGCACCAGGTCTTATTTTCAGGTGATGTCTTACCCACTTACCTTAGGACCAATACAGCCACTCCTCCCCTGCCCTGACACCTGGTGCCATCACTCATGGCAGAAGGCTATGTGGTGTATTCCGTCATTGTTTGCACAAGCAGCATCTGGAGGCTTCCCTGATGCCTTCGGAGCACTTAAAACAACCCTCCGAGCAACCCGGAAGTCACTTCCGGTTTGCTCGGAGGGTGGTTTTAAGCGTTCCGAAGGCTTCAGGGAAGCCTCTGGACGGTCCCTGAAGCCTCCGGAGGGCCTCCGGGGGGCGGGGGGCTCTTTTCGCCCTCCCCAGGCTCCTATAAAGCCTCTGGAGCCTGGGGAGGGTGAAAAAAGCATGTAAAAATGGGGGGGTCACATGTTGCATTATGGGTGCGGCACACCCGCACACAACCCCCCTGCGCTCCCCCCACTTGTGGCACACGAGCCAAAAAAGGTTCGCCATCGCTGGCCTAGAGTATGACCTCTTCTTACTGTCTAACATAACTAGAACCCCCTTTAAGGAAGGAAGGGAACAGTGCCCCCATTTGCCAACTCCTGCAGCTGGTATAAAGAGATTTGGTAATTGACAGTGTCAAAGGCCACTGAGAGATCAAAGTGTGCAACAATGGAGGCATTATCTCCATCCTGACTCTGCCACAGGCATCAACATGAACAGCTAAAGATGTCCGAATACAGAGTCCCATCCAGAGCTGATTTGGGGATTTCCTGATACAAGTGATCAGAAGCCTTTAATTAAATATTTTTCACCAATAATGCATCAATGCATGTATGATTTCCTAACCCCCAAGTATCCTTAATTCAATTTAATTCAAATATTTATTGTCAGAATATATGTCTACAATGAGATTGGCTGGGCCTCCCTTCGTCCCTCCCCAACACAATACAACTCACAGTGAAAGACAAAAAAAAAACCCCAATCCCTAGCCCAATGAATCCTAGTAACAACTTATTGCATGTCGTGTCAGCCCCACAAGTCAATCGTACTATGTTGTTGTAGGGTTATTTTTAATTCAGGACTCTGACTGGACATGGATAAAAACTGTTCTTCAGCCTTTATGCAACTGCCTACGCTCTATGTCTTCTTCCAGATGGTAGGAGAATAAAGAAGGGCTGACCAGGTGGGAGTCGTCCCTTAGCATGCATATCTATCTATCTATCTATCTATCTATCTATCTATCTATCTATCTATCTATCTATCTATCTATCTATCTATCATCTATCTATCATCTATCTATCTATCTATCTATCTATCTATCTATCTATCTATCATCTATCTATCTATCTATCTATCTATCCATCCATCCATCCATCCATCCATCCATCCATCCATCTATAATCTACATACATACATACATACATACATACATACATACATACATACATACATACATACATTGACAAATGTATCTTATCTTTTTATGTACATTGAGAGGATATCCACCAAAGACAAATTCCTTGTGTGTCCAATCACACTTGGCCAATAAAGAATTCTATTCTATTCTATTCTATTCTATTCTATTCTATTCTATTCTATTCTATTCTATTCTATCATCTTAGGATAATACTCCATTCATTCTGTTTTCATATTCCTCTTATTGCCAGTGAAAGGATATAAGGAAGAAATAGAATAGCCCTTGGTTAAAAGGTTAGATTGCTTAAGCTTCACTCATTTTGTTCAGATATGTGGTGCTTACATTAGCAAAAATGAGTTTTCATCTTAGAGGTCTGAAGCTGTCACATTCTTTATTTCAGCATGTGATGGCTTTACTTGGCTTTACTTGGAATGCACAAAATGAATCCCTTCGCTTGTTTTGCTTATTGACAAAGAAACAAAAGACAAGATCCCCCTCTTGTGACTCACTTACATTCCAGTACTACACTTTAACAGTGAGATGCTGGGAAAGAGGCATAACTTCCTGTTAAATCTACACCAATTATAATGATAAAGAAAGATAAGTTTATTGATCATGATTTTGGAACAGAAAAGGACATGCAGAAAGCCAAGGTGGATAAGCAGGTCTTCTAAAAAGTGCTACTATATCTGGATATGTACCACATTTATTTTACTGGCCTGTGCATTTGCTTTGCTCTATCTGTGCTTGCAATTGATCAAGTTGACAATTCAATGCAGTCTTTTTCACATAGAAAAACATCACAAAGTTATACATCAGTTGATATCTCATGTTTTATTCCAATAGAACTCTGTTTAAGGTGCATTATTGGACATACAGTAAGTAACACACAAAATAAAACTGGCGAACATTTTCAGCTGAACCGTTTGGTTAGGAAAAATGGTACTCACCAGAAGGGGTACTGGTGTCTTGGCAAGGAAAAAGGTATAAGATAGAGAATATAGAAGAAGCTCAGGAATTCTATGAGAATTACTGCACAGGGGAAGAACAAAAAGGAAGTAAAGAGGACCTAGAAAGTGGAAGTCGAGGCCAAGAGGAAGAAACATCAGAAGACAAAGAAAGAAACAGGAAAGAAGAACAGAGGCAAGAAAGAGAGAGAGCAGAAAAGGAGGGCGCGAGAGGGAAAAGTTAGATACAAACTAGAAGCAACAAAAAAAAAAAAACCATCTAAAGATGGACCAGGAAATAACAATTATCTCAACAAACTTGAATGGATAGAACGCACCAAAAAAAAGAGCGCAGATGTTTAACAAACTTAAGAAACTGAAGGTAGATATAATCTGCATACAGGAAGTGCATATTAAAAAGGGAGCATAAGAACTTATTGGAAAACAAAAAACTAGGGAAATTATACACACCACTAGCAGGGGAAAAAAAAGAGGGATAGCAACCTATATAAAGGAAAAAATAAATTCCAAAGAAGTCTACTCTGATGAAGAAGGCAGGATACTAATGATTGAATTAGAGACAACAGAAAAACTGATATTATTAATAGTCATATATGCACCAAATCAGAAACAAGAGGAGTTCTATAGGAAACTACACAACAAAATAAACGAATTAGAATATGAAAATATTTGCTTAATTGGGGATTATAATGCAATAGTGGATAAAAAAATGGACAATGAAAGCAAAAAGAAAAAGAAAACGAAAAAAAATATGCTACCCAAATCCTTTTTTGAGATTGCAATGGAATACAAATTACACAATATTTGAAGAGAAAGGCACAAAACAAGGAAGCAATATACCTTTTATTTGAACCCCCATCAGTCACTCTCAAGAATTGACAGGAAAAATGGTACTCACTCCTGAAAACAAAAGTTATTTCAAAATCTTCCTCTAACAGGAACTCTTGCGCTATTTATTAGAATTGAAAGGAGCTCTGGTAGCACAATCGTTAGAATGCAATATCACAGACAAACTCTGGAGTTCAATCTAGACCGATTCAAGGTTGACTCAGCCTTTGAGCCTTCCATGGTCAGTAAAACGAGTACCCAGATTGTTGGGGAACATATGCTGATATTGTTAAAAAAAACCAGTGTGCTGCAAAGCATTATGGGATAATAGTGTATATAAGTCTAAGTTCTATTGCTACTGAAATAACAACCAATGTTTATGGGCATGAAATGGATGACACTGGGGCTTCTCCAGAGTTGGGCCTCCAACAATGAAACCCAACACCCCCCAATGCAGTAAGTTGTGCTACATACTTATTTATTAAATTTATATAGCCCCCATCAGGGGTTGCCACAAAGCAGAGGGAGTCAAACTATTCTCCAAAGCACCTGAGGGCAGAACAAGAAGCAATGGGTGGAAACTAATCAAGGAGAGAAGCAACTTAGAACTGAAGAGAAATTTCCTGACAGTTAGAACAATTAATCAGTGGAACAATTTGCCTCCAGAAGTTGTGAATGCTCCAACACTGGAAGTTTTTAAGAAGTTGTTGGATGTCTGAAATGGTATAAGGTTTCCTGCCTAGGCAAGGGGTTGGACTAAAAGACCTCCAAGATCCCTTCCCACTCTGTTATTCTATTCTATTCTATTCTATTCTATTCTATCTCAATACCTGACTCTGGTTTTGCTATATAAGCATACATAGGAACAGAAAAGTGGCTGCACAATAATTTTAACACAGAGACTATCGTCTGTCTGTCTGTCTGTCTATCTATCTCTCGGTATTTTTGTACAAAATAGACAAAGCAGATAAAAAAGGCCTCTTCAAAATTAGAGGAGAAAGAGAGAGAGAGAGAGAGAGAGAGAGAGAGAGAGAGAGAGAGAGAGAGAGAGAGAGAGAGAGAGAGAGAGAGAGAGAGAGAGAGAGAGAGAGAGAGAGAGAGAGAGAGAGAGAGAGAGAGCGAGAGAGAGAGATTTTCCCCTAGTTTTGAAGAGGCCTTTTTCATCTGCTTTGTCAAAAAATACTGATAGATTTAGCTATAAAAATTATAAGTAAGATGTAGGTTCTTTACAACAAAAATAACTTAATTCTAGGGTTTGTTGTTTTAATTATGGCTATTATGCCATTTTAGAAAACTGGTCTTTTTTTCTAGAAAAGAAAAAAAACTTTTTTCATATATAAGCATATATACATATATGTATATATCTCAAAGTGATTAAAAAAAATTCCTATGAAAATTCAGTGCCAGCATCTAAAACTTCTTTTTTTGCCAGAAATACAACCATATATTAAAGTGAATTTTAGAGAAAAGGTATGAAACACTGTTCCCTTTGAATTTATAAAATACTTAGCTGTACCCGGCCACGCGTTGCTGTGGCCCAGTCTGGTTAAATGCAAAAGAAAGAAAAGAGAAAGCGCAAGTTTCTAATATGTTTAATTTCACAATGCTTGTGGGTATACAATATTTTTTGTTCTTCCATTGTCTGTGCAGATATAGAGATTGTCTGGTTTGCCGACTCTAGAACATGCAACATATAATTGTCCATGTGAGAAGCAATTTTCAATTGCTGGAAAGACATTGAACTGGGCACATTTACCAAAAGCATGCAAAGAAAGAAATATTCCCAGGGTGGTTTCCTCCAGACGGGGCTATGCCGTTACCAGCAGCTGCAAGGTTCGTGACGGTCTTGCCTACCTGGCAGGCCCTGCCACTCACTGCACTGTCCATGGCTCCCCTGGCAGAGGCATGGAAGTGAGCCACGGTGGCCCCTGCAAGAGCCGCCACAGAGGACGCTCCCACAGGCCCCAGCCTGGTGCCCTCCAAGCTCCCCGTGATGAGCAGACTCTGGAATGATGGGCTGGATGGAGTTCCTCCAAACCCCAGCATGGGAGGGAAGCTGGGGGTGTCTCCCGTGGGCATAGTGGGGTGGCGGGTGGGTGCTGCTGTTGGTCAGGCCTCGGGGCTACTGGGCCGGGTGAGGTTGGTTGGGGAGATGGTGTCGGGGCTGTCGGCCTAGTGGAAGTTGTTGAGCATCTCCTCGGAGGAGCTGCACTCGGGCTCCCCCAAGTCGGTGGCCCAGGAGACCGAGACGTCCAGGATCTCAGAGGAGGAGAAGTCCTCGGTGTGCGACTTATCCAGGTCGTCGTAGCTCTCTGTGTCTTCCGCAATGCTGTTGAGTTGAGGCTGGCCGAGATCTGCACTGGGGTCACGCTGGTTATCTGGAAGCCCCTCTTCTTCTTCAACTGGGCACCTGCCAGACTCCCGATGTCTCTTCCTCCCTGAGAGAGCAGCGCCAGGCTCTGCGGCAAAGATGCCCCAGGAGGGCAGGAGGAGACCGAGATGGAGGCGGTATCGGAGGCCGGGGGAGGCGGCGTCAGCTGGGCCAGCAGGTCAGGTGGGAAGTCCTCCAAGCCGGTGCTGCTGCTGCTGCTGCGGGCCCACCAAGGCAGCATCGCGGGCTGCACCAACTTCTTCCTCTCCCGTACCTCTGCCACTGAGTCAGGCTGCTGTAGCTGCTGCTGCATTGGGACCAGCGGAAGGCCCGCCACTGCCACTGACGATGACAACACCTCCCTTATGTACCAGCCCAGCCGGGCTGAGGAGGAAAGAAGGAGAAGGTGGCCACCACCCTGACCCAGCTTCCCTCAGTGGCGGCAAGAGGAGGCGGCCAGCAGCCCCTGAGGAGCAAGATGACGAGGAGGAGAAAGGACGTGAGACAGCCCCCGCCAGCTGTGGTCCCATCCAGAGATGCCACCACCGCTGCAGCTGCCACCTCACGGGGCACCCAGTGGGTGCCCCAGCCCCACTGCACCTCAGGCTGACACTGCCGCCACCACCCCCCATCAGAGCCACCTTGGCGAGGCCATAGCTGGCTCGCTGTGAGGGGGTGGTGGAGAGCCTGTGCGGCCGGCTGGGCTGAGGAGATGCTCCACCTCCTCCTCCTCTGGAGCTCTGCTGGACTGGGTGGGGGGAGGCTGGCTTAAGGGCGGGTGAGGCGGCCGAAGGATGGCACAGGTGCCACCCCGCCTCAGACAGCAAAGGCCCAGCTGGAGGAGTGGGGAAAAAGCATGTTTTAACCTGTCACAGGTGTGACATCTATATAATATACATATATAGAAACATGTGCATATTCGAATGCAACATTGTGTCAAAATTTCAAAGCAATAGGTGAAGAACCTTCAAAGATTTGAGATTTTGAACAAACAAACATTACATTTTTATTTATATAGATTTTAAGAATCTCTTGTTGAAAGAGAAGTCCCATAAATAATCCCGTGTAAAAGGTGATTGTGGTTATTAAAATGTATTCTGGTTTTGATATGGCATAAACAAATTGTACATGGAAGATATTTTATGGATACTTTTCACTGAATGGTCTCTTCTCTAGACTTGAGCTTCAGGACAAGCTAGATGATACTAGAATCTTCCAACCAGAGATTGTGGTTCTCATCAGGTCTTTCTTTTGAGATGTACGATGGGGAAATTACAAGTGCTTTCTAAAAGCGTCTTGTAGTATGTGAATAAAAGAATCTGTCACTAACTCCTTTTTTGATATTATGCTATCACACTGATCAAGGTTCTCAAAATAAAGCTGTGCCCAAAGTCAGCAGAGTTGAAAAGAAGATTCTGCATGCAGACTATCTAAAATGGATGCCATCAAGAAAGCAAAGTGAGAAACATCTAATTTGAAATACCACCTCTTTTTGACAAAGCATTCAAGCACTTTTTTCAGGAGGGTCAAATAGAGTAAGATGTGCTGGTGGTAAATGATAAAATGGGATTGCATTTCCTATAAAAGATGCAATTATCCTATTCTCTTTATCTGTTTAATTATTAAGTTAAGAAAAAAACCAAATATTTATTTTTTTCTTAACAATTAAGCGGATAAAAGGAATAGGATAATATTTTTTCTCTTGTAATTGTCATAATGAAAACAATTGCAGTACAATTCCAAAACACTCAACAATTATACTATCAATGATTGATATAATTTCTATCTTCAACAAAACATCTACTTGAATCCATGGATAATAAAGAGCTAAATTGGAGTGAGGAACCCTGTGTCCATTATCACTTAGCAATAACAATAGCACTTAGAGTTATATACCACTTCATAGTGTTTTTACAGCCCTCTCTAAGCGGTTTACAGAGTCAGCCTATTGCCCCCAACAATCTGGGTCCTCATTTTACCCACTTTGAAAGGATGGAAGGAAGAGTCAACCTTGAGTCTTGTGAGATTCGATCTGCCAAATATCAGGCAGCTGGCAATCAGCAGAAATCACCTGCATTACTGCATTCTAACCACTGTGCCACCACCCATTGATAGTTTCTGTCTTGTGGTGCTCAGTGGTTCTTAGAACCATGCTGCTTAAATTAGTAGCAAAGCGCCATACAATTCCCAACCAATTTCTGGAGGGAAAAAAATCAATTTATTTTCTTAATGCACCTTAAATAGTTCCCCTAAAAATAATTCCCACAAGGAAAAGAGGAAAAAAAGTCTGAAAAAATCTATTTTAGCTGCTTGACAAAAATGATACATTTTAAAAATATACTTACCCATGTTTATTCCTGGAGTAACATCTGTTAGTAGAGTCATTGTAAGGAAAGACATATCTCACACTTGCAAAAAATCTTTTTCCTGCAAATATATTTGATTAAAAAACTATCTAAAGAATATGAAAGCTACTGTTTTGTGTCCTGCTGAATAGATTGCTTCCAAATCCAGCACATATCCTCAACTTCTTTTGAAGACTTATTTTTCCTTCATTTAGGCTGCAATCTATAATAGCTTGAGATTTATAACACCAATCTACTCCATCTTTTATGAGTAGAGGCTGGACTATAATCTCAAAGAAAGAATTTTGATATTAAATTTGATCTCCTCCGAAGCATCTGCGATTGAAACCTGGAAAGACTCCCCAAACAGTCCATGTCAAAGGATATAAGCATCTATCCAAAATAACATTAATAACGTTAACAACATGAATGAAATGAAAATATCAGCTTTAAGACACTGACCACAATATTGATAATGCTTTATTAAAATAGACATTGATTGTAAATTAAATGTGAAACAGTGATTTGATAGGATTGCAAAATGGAAAATTTTCTAACTAAGGAGAAACTTTTTAACAGTGAGAACAATTACTTTCAGAATTTGTGGGTGCTTCATCACTGGAGATTTTTAAGAAGAGATTGGACAGCCACTTGTCTGAAATGGTATAGGGCCGTGATGATGAATTTATGGCACGGGTGCTCGAAGTGGTACATGGAGCCATGTCACCTGGTGCACACATCATCACCAGTTCCTCTTCCAGGTTTCTGGCGTGCATGCATGTGCACCAATCATCTGGATTTTGTGCATGTGGCAGTACCAGAAACCAGAAGAGCTGGTCTTCCATTTTCCGTCATGAGCATATGCGCCAGCCAACTGATTGGAGCCTTTTTGCATGCCTGGCAATAACCAGAAGACTTGCATGTGCATGCCAGAAACCAGAAGTAAACCAACCCTAAACTAACCCTAACCCTAACCAAACCAACCTTCCTTTCTAAAAGTTAAAGGAAGAAGAAAGGGAAGAAGGAACCTTACTTATTAATGTATTCCTTCTATGGAAAGATTTGGAACTATGCTGTTTCCCTTAATTGTGATGACAAACATGAAATCTGCTTCAGGCATTTGGAACCAGCTGAGTTACCATCCATATGGATGGGATCAGAGATCATAACATTACTGACAGTCAAGGGAAAAGGTGGAAAACAGCGACAACTTGTGAAAACATCTGCCTCTCCAATTTGGGAAAGCTGAGTCTTTCATAACCAGCCAAACTCTCCTTTTTTATCTCTTTTACACTTCCCAAAATTAATACAATTCTGTTTTTGTTTGTTATCTTAAAAGGAAAAATCTACTGGCAGACAACAACATAGAGTCTGATGTCAAGAGAAGAACAATGAGGTTCTGCTGCTAGGTTTTGAAACACCAAAAGCAACAGAAACATTTTTTCCTAGTAAAAAAAAAAAATGACAACAACTACCTGAACAGCAAATCCTTTGAAATGAAAGTGGGAAAGAACCAAAGAAGAGAAAGAAATGGAATAACATTTATTTTTCTCTTTCAAAGAAGATCCTATTATGCAGTGGGGCAATACAGGAAAATATAATGATTTGGTGCTTTAAATAGATTTTATAAGGCAAAGTGGATGTTGAGCCTCAAACTTCTGTAACAGAATGAAGAATTGCTTTGCTGTCCTCCTTCCAGAATCTGAATCTGAAGTGCCCTTGACTTTTATTAGCCCCAACTTTTTTCTCTTTTTCTCTGGCTTGGCACTAACTCTTTGTCTCCTGCTAGGTTATTCCAAAGCTGTATTTTTTTAACCAACAAATTACTCAGGTTTTCATCATTATTATTAGTTATCAAGAGTATAAGAAGATGTAATTGTGACTGCTTCAACTTTATAGCTGCTTAAATACATTTGAGTTCTTTAGGAATCATTAGTCAATATTGTACTACACATTGTTTATCTAATGCTTTAAATTGAGCTTATAAACTTGATTAAAAAACATCAGCCTCAACTGATCTTTCTGTTGCTAACATGAAATGTATACTACAAAATCAAGCATATTCATAAATACTCAAACCAAAGCACTTGTCATGAGTAAGCGTAGTGTACTACTTCTATTATATCTAGCTAAACGGCCAATTTATTTTTTAACATTATATAATATAAGTGCATTTGTTTGGGTGTATTCAAATTTCACTATTTGGTTGTAAATACTTTTTTTTTAAATAAAATGTGAATGTATCTGTTCTTACTGCATCAATGCATGATTTTGTCTGAATGTTGTGATACAATTTTTCAGGTAAAAATAACTAAAATGTACCTATTTTGCAGAGCTTGTCACATATATTTAGATATTAATAAAATTAATATCCATAAAATTTGTTACATTAAGAGAATATATTTATTAAGATTATTTCTTTCCAGGGTCTCCATTTATTGTAATTTGTATCAAGGCAAACTTCCTTCCTTCCTTCCTTCCTTCCTTCCTTCCTTCCTTCCTTCCTTCCTCTCTCCCTCCCACCCTCTTTTTTTCTTTTTTTTCTTTCTTTCTTTCTTTCTTTTTTTCTTTCTTTCTTTCTTTCTTCTTTTTTCTTTCTTTCTTTCTTTCTTTCTTTCTTTCTTTCTTTCTTTCTTTCTTTCCTTCCTTCTGGTTATTCAAAGTGGCAGAGAATCTATTTTACTGCAATAACTATTCCACAACTATTAATAGTAAATAATACTTTGCCGCCAGTTCAGAAACAGAAGAGAAAAGCTACAACACAGTGACATTCATTATTGCCAAGGATATGACCTAATAAAAGAAGTGGTATCATTTAAAATAAATCATAATATCCTTGAGATTGATGCACCTCAAGCCAATAATGCTCACTCTTGTTCCATTTCACTTGTTCCTTGACAAACGGTGCCAGAGCTTGTTTTTAAGGGAGCAATCCACCGATTGAAAAACATCAATTCTTAAAATTATAGTTGATCTTCCAGTCAACTGCCTGACAAAAGATGGAATACCTGCTTCCTTCCTACGTATTTGCATTTCAAAGGAGAACATTACATAACATTCTTTTCATCTTCTAGATTGCCTGTAATAGCCAGTGAGAACAGAAGGTTTTAAGCAGCAAAATACTCTTCCCCCATCTGGTTCAAGCCCTATTGAAATCTTGTCTAGCATTCTGTTCTCATGCCTAGCTGTTTGTCTTTGATTTCAGAGATTTTCTTTGCATATTCAGCTGATATCACTCCTAATTTTTAGTGGTTAGAGGAGGGTTAAAGTAGCCAAGTGGCAATTCTAAAATACATGAGCTGGAGTTATTAACAATTTCAGGGGATCTCTTTTAAGGGAAGAGATATCATCCCTGCATTTTCTGGCCAGCTTCCAAACTGCTTCATTATGTTCCTTTTTAGCACTCCCCCTGCAGCTTCAATTAACAAAGATATTAATTATTTCCTTTCAGAGTACAACCAGCCCAGAGCAATTAATAATAATTCTAATATTTACAACTTTTATAGTATTTGACAAGAAAAAGCATGCAGAGTTTCAGTGTGTGCTATTATGTCAAAAACACTTGGCATATGTTATCAAAATTGTTGGTTCTTGAACTTTAAAAATTACAATAAAAATGCCACTGAAAATTAATTGACACTGATTTATGTGAAGATTCCAGCATCTCATAAGCACAATATGTCAGTACAAATATATCTGTACAAAAACTTTAGTTGAAAAGGAAAACACCAGGAACTACTTTTAAAAAATATTGGGCTCGTGTTTGTCATCAAGGGGTATCTGGTTAACTGCAAAATATTGTCTAATATCAATCATGCATTTCTCTATTTTCAAGTGAGAATTTTAGGATAGTTAAATGGAATTTCTTCTGCACACTTTGTATATTTGATTGTGAAATTGATCCACAAAAATATAGAGATAGCTATAATATTATATTCCCTATAGATATATGATGATGATGATGATGATGATGATGATGATGATAGATAGATAGATAGATAGATAGATGATAGATAGAAGAGAGAGAGAGAGAGAGAGAAAGACAGACAGACAGACAGACAGACATAGTATGTATATGTATGTATGTATGTATGTATGTATGTATGTATGTATGTATGCATGCTTATTTGTGTTTGTGTGTGTGTGTGTGTGTGTGTGCGTATAGTCTCCCTTTATTTATTTATCAGTACAAATACAACATATATATATATACAACAAATACAACATATATATGCTGGGAGGAGGAGCTTCCGGCGATGGCGGTCGCCTGTTTGAGCTCCTAGCTTACCGTGGAGCGCCCAACAGGGGTAGGAGGTTGCCGCTAGCCCCCATGGCATCGGGGGGCTGAGATTTGGATAGCCCGACCACCCTGGAGTGTTTGGGGCTTGTTTTAGCCCACCAGGGGTGGTCGGAGAAGCTTGGAGGCAAAAGGAGCGGAGCGGAGCCGAGAAGCAGAGGAAGGAAGCTGTGAGGCAATGGCAGCGGCGGCGCATTCACAACCGTGCAGCGTGGCGCGAAGTTTGAAAGAGGAAAGGAGAAAAGGCAAGCCAGCGGCACCAGAGAGGACGGGGAGGCAATGGAAGCTCTGGAGCCGCCTTACAACACCAAAGGACACCAAAGGACACCAAAGGACACCAGAGAACATTGAGGACACTGAGTGGTGAGCAGGGAACGGCATTGGGAGATGGCTGCGTTGTTGGGTGTGTGGAAAGAACTGCAGCCAGGGACTCCCCCATAACAGCTGGCCGTATCCTGGCTGCTCCCAGGCTCCCGGGAATTTGCTCTGGTGTCTGGATAATTTTGGAAGCGTTTCCCCAAACTGCTGCGAATGTTAAGAGAACTGAATGTTAAGAGAACTGAGAACTGAGACACCAGATAGGGGGGTCAAGGCGAGGATGTTAGGAAGCAGTAGAGAAGAAGAAGACCTAAATAATGGTTGGGGATGACCTGGAACCAGACTGCCCAGACTAGACTAAGACTAAGAACAGCTGGACTTAGAAGGCCACCCCCCATTTACTAAAGAACCTACGTCTGTAATTACATCTACTTTCAACCACCTTGATTGTTCCCCATTTTTTATGATCTCTCCACCTGCTTCACCTCTACTGGAAATATCACCTTCACGTTCTGGAAATATTGGGTACATTCTCCCCCCCAGCTCCTCTTTAACATCTTCAACATCTTCGCCTCCGGCTATTAACTATTAACTGTTACCATCTGCACCTTACCCAATTGGGTTTTAATATTTTACCAATCTACTCAAGGCTAGACCTGCTCCGCCTGCGAGAGGCCCCTCTCTCGCAGGTATGGCCCTTGGCGCTTTCAAGGGCCTGCCTTGATGACGGGTTTGTGAACCCCGAGAGGTGGAAGAAACGGAAGCTGAGGGGCTTTTTATCAAAATGTTTTACACTGTTCTTAGGGGGTTCCAGGGAGGGGGGGTGGGTTAACCAGGCCGGGAGAGAAGCCAGCAACAGTCGAGCAGGTGAGTCAAGGAGGGGAGTGAGCGGGGCGGGGGGGGAGAGGGAACAAGCTAATCCAGTAGAGGGTTGTTTTATTACATCGGTCGTTGGGAGGGGGGGATGCGAGGATAGGAGAAAATCATGAGGTCGGTTGGGAGACTGTGGCTGTTGGCTACGCCCGGTCGTTTGTACCAACCCCCGCAGACTGGGTGGTCTGGAACTACAGGGCCAGGGCATGCAGCTGATGCTGTGCAACGCAAGGTCCGTAACCAACAAGGCCCCCCACCATTAGTGAGTTGATCTCCGAGGGGGAGCTGGACCTTGCAGGGATAACGGAGACCTGGTTGGGCCACGAGGGTGGCTTACCCCTCGTGGAAATGTGCCCACCAGGTTTCCGTGCATTCCATCAGCCCCGGGCCCTGGGTAAGGGTGGCGGGGTGGCGGTAGTTATTCGGGAGAGTCTAGAACCGAGAGAGTTCACTGTCCCTCAGATACCCGGTTGTGAGTCCCTAGGTGTTAAATGGGGCCCAGGGAGGCAGTTGGGCCTGCTGATTGTATACTTGGCTCCTCGCTATACATCAGCGGCCCTGCCCGAGCTCCTCAAGCTGATCTCAGAGACGGCAGTTGAGATCCCCAGGCTTATGGTCATGGGTGACTTCAACCTGCCATCGACGGGAGCAGCATCTGAGGTGGCTCGGGAGTTCATGGCTTCCATGACAGCCATGGGCCTGACCCAACTAATTCAGGGCCCCACACACGAGGGTGGTCACACACTGGACCTTGTTTTTGTATCTGAACAGTGGACGAGTGATCTGGGAATAGGGGACCTAGTTATTACTCCCCTGTCATGGTCAGATCACTCATGTCTCTGGCTTGACTTCCCTGTCGCTACCCCTCACCGCGAGGAGGCGGAGCCAGCTCGTCCAAGCTGGTACCGCCCCAAGCACCTGATGGAACCGGAGAGGTTCCAGACGGAGCTTGGGCCGCTACCTGTAGCCCTGACCCGCGCTCAGTCGGAGGACCTAGTGGCCGCCTGGAATACGGCGGTGGCTGGGGCCTTGGACCGGGTTGTGCCTTTGCGACCTCTCCTGTGGCAGCGATCCGCCCGAGCCCCTTAGTATACCGAGGAGCTGAGGGCGATGAAGCGCCATAGGAGACGTCTAGAGAGCAGGTGGAGGTCCTCACGCTCCGAGTCTGATCGAACACAGGTAAGATCCTATTTACGGACCTACCTTGTGGCATTGAGAGCGGCCAAACGTAGACATTGTGCCGCTCTTATTGCGTCCGCGGATAACCGCGCTGCCGTCCTGTTTAGGGTGACCCGCTCCCTCCTATCACAGGGGGCGCGGGTGGCGCCCTTGCAGGGTAGAGCAGAGGAGTTTGGGGAATATCTGCAGGACAAAGTCGCTCAGATCCGGAGCGGATGGGCCCCCTCCAGTGGCACGGACGAGCCGTCAACAGTGAGTCTTGTAAGACCACTCTGGGAGGAGTTTGACTCTGTTGCCCCCGAGGATTTGGACAGGTTGCGTGGACGGCTGCGGCCCACCACATGTTTAATGGACCCGTGCCCCTCCCGGCTGGTACTGGCATCCTGGGAGGTGACGAGGCTGGCTTCTGGGCCTGGTGAACACTTCATTGGGTGAGGGATCCTTACCAACTGCCTTGAAAGAGGCGGTGGTGAGGCCCTTACTCAAGAGGCCTTCACTGGACCCAATGGAGCTGGCTAATTATCGTCCAGTCTCCAACCTTCCTTTTTTAGCAAAGGTTGTTGAGAATGTGGTGGCGCAGCAATTTCCATGACACCTTGACGAATCCGAATATCTAGACCCACGCCAGTCCCGCTTCTGACCCGGACACAGCACAGAGACAGCCTTGGTCGCGCTGGTTGATGATCTCTGGAGGGCCAGAGATAGAGGTTGCTCCTCTATCCTGGTCCTATTAGACCTCTCAGCGGCTTTTGATACCATCGACCATGGTATCCTATTGCGCTGGCTGGAGGGGATGGGAGTCGGAGGCACCGTTTTACGGTGGTTCAGCTCCTACCTCTCCGACCGGTCGCAATGTGTGTTGACGGGGGGGCAGAGGTTGACCCTGAGGCCACAGATGTCGGTCCTCTCGCCCCTCCTGTTCAACACATATGTGAAGCCGCTGGGTGAGATCATCCGTGGTTTTGGGGTTGAGTACCACCTCTACGCTGATGATACTCAGCTGTACGTTTCAACCCCAAACCACCCCAGTGAGGCTGTCGAAGTGATGTCCCGGTGTTTGGAAGCCGTCGGGGTCTGGATGGGGGACAACAGACTCAAACTCAACCCCTCCAAGACTGAGTGGCTGTGGCTACCGGCACCTCGGTTCAGTCAGCTAATTCCAACGCTGACCATAGGGGGCGAGCAGTTGCCCCCTGTGGAACGGGCGCGCAATTTGGGCGTCCTCCTAGATGCCCGGCTGTCAATGGATGATCATGTGGCAGCCGTGGCAAGGGGGGCGTTCCACCAGGTTCGCCTGGTGCGCCAATTGCGCCCCCTCCTGGACCGGGATGCCCTACGCACGGTCACTCATGCACTGGTGACGTCTCGCCTGGACTACGGTAACACTCTCTACATGGGGCTTCCCTTGGGACGCGCCCGAAGACTGCAGCTAGTCCAGAACGCAGCCGCGCGGGCGGTCATGGGGAGTACCAGGTACTCCCATGTGACACCGCTCCTGCGTGAGCTGCACTGGCTGCCTGTGGTCTTTGGGTGCGTTTCAAGGTTTTGACCACCATCTTTAAAGCGCTCCATGGCATAGGGCCCAGTTACCTGCGGGATCGCATCCTCCCACATACATCCCAGCGGCCAATTCGCTCTCACAGAGAGGGGCTTCTCCTGGTGCCGTCCGCTAGGCAATGCCAGCGGGCGACACCAAGGAGTAGGGCCTTCTCTGTGATGGGCCCAACCCTCTGGAATGACCTCCCCCCCGACATCAGAACCACCACCGACTTCCGCTCCTTCCGGCAGAAACTAAAGACTCACCTGTTTCGACTGGCTGGCCTGGCATAATTTCAACGCCTATCTCCTGGCATTTATATTCTACTGGTTTTTAAGGGTATTATTCTATAGTCTTAATTTTATTGGGTATTGGGATCTTAATGTCTGTTTATTTTAATTATTTATTAGCAATACAGTCCTGCACATCTTTTATCCTCCTCTTATGCATCTATCCATTTTATATTTGTATATATATATATTTTCCATGTAGTAATTTTAATTGTTTTAATTTTGTTCTTTGACATGGACTGTACACCGCCCCAAGTCCCTTTCGTGAGAGGGGGCGGTCTATAAGCGCTAATAAATTGAAATAATAAATTGAAATATATATATATATATATATATATATATATATATATATATATATATATATATATATATATATATATATATATATATATATATATATATATATATATATATATATATATATATATATATATAATGTTGTATTTGTACTGATAAATAAATAAAGGGAGACTAGTATAGATCTATTTCGAGCTAATTAGCTCTCATCAGCTAGCCATACCCTTACTGGGATTTGAACCTGGGCTGTATTATATATTAGGCAGGAGTCTTAGCCACTAAGCCACAGGCTCTCCTCCTTATCATACATATGTATGTATGTATGTATGTATGTATGTATGTATGTATGTATATGTATACCTATATGTATAGAGTATATATCACACACAAAGATATACACTTCATGGATATTACACTCAATACACTTGAAAATAGAGCCTATGGCTAATTCATTATTACAATCTGATTCTCTGAATCTGCTGGACAATGTAATTGGTTGATTGCAAAGATGAAGTTATAGCCAAATCTCATTTCCAATAACAAATTAATATTTGTAAAGATACTCAGACCATAGTTTGTCAAATGGTAGTAATGCATGAGAGTGTATATGCAGGAAGACTAATGTCTCGATGGGTTCCTTTCTCATACCAGCTTCTTTTTCCTCTCCTTCTTAGAAAATAGCCAAACGAACAATATGTCTTGAAATATGGGGCAGAATTTTCACCTGTGATAGTAATTTTCCTACATGAAATTCAATTCTAATAAATATATATGATAGATTTCTGCCTGATTTATGTTTCCCTGATCCCTATTCGATTTTCTGATTGATGCATGCTGGTATGACATATAGTACAGTGTAAATTTGCTTCTAACAAGTTTGATATCTTCCTGCAGTTTATTAATAGTACAGAAACATAAAAGAGCAGTAAGCTGTTTCCTTGGTATTTTTACATGATTGACATATCAGTGTTAAGAATTTATGTAACTCTCATTTACTATTGTTTGATTGGCAAAGAGCTTTTTAAAATTCTCAGGAATTTGAAGTGCTTAGGATAAAATCTAATGCTGTATCAGCTTCATTGAAAATAATTGCAAAACTGTAACCATTTTAAGCACTACATGAACATTTGTCTCATAAAAGGGCACTATACTTTTATCAAGAAGATATCTATAAATTGAGGGTGGAAGATAAGCTTTTTCAGACATGACCTGTACACATCCCTCCCCAAACTGAAACCACAAGGTCTTTCCTAAGCCAGAAAAGACTTTTCAGCTTCTGCTGCATGGTCCTTGAATGCTTAATTTCCAAATCACTGGTCCTTTCAATGATCACTGAAATAAATGGTTATGTTTATTATTGTTGTAATTGCTGAATAGATACATATAAATTTAAATCCCAACATATATAGAAAGAAGGAAGGAAGGAAAGAAGGAAGGAAGGAAGAAAGGAAGGAAAGAAGGAAGGAAGGTGTTCATTTAGTTATTAGATGTAGATATAGTATATAGATGTTATTATGTTATGTTCATAGGAAGAATTGTTATTTGAAGTATGCTAGTTAAAAGATGATAGGAATGCTGCAATGTAGTAGCTATCTAAATATGGTAAGAACAGAATAATAAAGTAAAGTTTCTAGCCAAAGTATGCTAGCTAATATGGAGAATACAGTAGCTAACAGTTTGGAAGATATCAATGTTTATTCTAATAATTCAAAAAAGAAACTTAACAGAGTGTGGAAACTATTGTACAATATTCTTAATTTCACATGTTAGTAAAAAATGCTTAGGATCATCCAATGCATCCAAGGCAGATTAGAGTCCTATAGGGAAAAAGAAATGCCAGATGCTCAAGATGCCTTTAGAAAAGATGTAGGAACATGAGGCATTATTGTTGATGTATGTTGGATATTTGAAAAAGCCAAAGAATACCAAAAGGAAGCCACTAATTACAGAAAGGCTTTTGTGTTGATTATTGTGCTGACAAGAAACAATAGATGGAAACTAATCAAGGAAAGGCAACCCAGAATTAAGGAGAAATTTCCTAATGGTGAGATCAATCAATCAGTTAAATAGCCTGCCTTCTGAAGTTGTGGGTGTCCCATCACTGAAGGCTTTCAAGAAGAGCCTGATCAGCCATTTGTATCAAATGTTATAGGGTCTCCTACTCGAGCAGGGGTTTAGATTAGATGACCTCCAAGGTCCCTTCCAACTTTGTTATTCTGATATTCTTGACAAGCTATGAAATATTTTTTTTAGAAAAATGGGAATCTCAGAACATCTCATTGTCCTCTTGAGAAACATAAATGCAGATCCGGAAACTATATAGAACATAGGAAATACACTGGCTCCAAGTTCAAAAAAGTGTAAGGAAAAGATGTATATTCTCTCATTATTCATCCAATCTATATGCATAATATATATTAAGGGAAGCTGGACTGGAAGAAAATAAGTGTGGCTTTCAAACTGGAGGGTGAAACATCAATTATCTGCAATAGGCTCATGACATTTTCTGATAGCCAAAAATGGATATGCAAGCCCTAGTAATAAAAGTCAATGAGTAAAATAAAGAAGGATTTAAATAAAATATAAAGATTAGACTAATGAGGACTATAGACTAATGAGGACTGTAGACTGCAACTAGCCTTAGAACTTATAGTGAAGATATGAAAATGGTGGATAACCTCTTCCTTTTAACATCAGCATTCAACAATAAAGAGGAAAGCAGTCAAGAATTACTCATTTTTTTTTAATAAACAGAGTTTTATTGGTTTTTTTAAAATTTGCAAGGAAAAAGGTAGGTACTTTCAATCAATTTAGTACAGTATATAGTCCACATATTAATTCCACTGGTACTTTCGATCAATTTATGTCAAAAAGATTTTCTTATTCATTTTTGTGATCTGAGCTTTCTTGGTATTGCCCCATCTTCCCCCCGCCAGCAGAGCTCCGGCCCCTCCCGTGTCCTGCATATCTGTTGTAGGATCTTCTGTTTTTTCTAGGTGTGTTTTGTTTTTTTCCATAAAGGCCTGTGCCTCTATGGGTGTGTTGATTCTAATTCTTGTCTCCTCCCAGAATATTAACATACCTTCAGGCATCAACCATCTGAACCACAACCCCTTCTGGTATAATTTATTCGCTAATTGCGAATAATTTTTTTCTTTTTCCCCTCACTTTCTTGGGGATCTGCTTCAGAATGGTTATCTCCCTATCATGGTATGTCAGGGCTTGCCCCCTTTGTGCACCCAGAATTTCGTCTCTTGTGCTTTTTCTGAGGAATTTAATATGTACCTCCCTGGGTACGTTGTGTGTTCTAGCATAGGCTGAGTTCACTCTATAAACCAGATCTATCTCCCATTCCATCTGTTGTTTTTCTTTATGGATATATTCGGCCAATATATTTATCATGATGTCCCTTATGTTTTCATCATCTGCTTCCATCATGTTTTGAAATCTAAGATAAAAGGACATTCTCTCAAATTCTATTTTCATTTGTTGAGTATCAAGTTCTTTGTTTCCCTTCTGCACTGCTTCCACCCCCTCCCTCATCTCAGCCGCCCCACCCTCCAAAAGGTCCAGTCTCTGTGAGTTCTTATAAATTTGGGCTTGATTCTCTTTCATTTCTTCTTTCATTTCCTTTAATTGTTTCTTAATTTCCTCTTGTCCCTGTAAAATTTACTGAAGCATTTGTTGCAAATCCATCTCTGTACTTTTAGGTTGCATCAGGTCTGTTATCTTTGATTGTGTAGCAGGGCTGGAAGTTGCTGATGTTGGGGCAGAGGTGGCAAAGCCAGGCTTTCCAGGAGGTGGTCTTTTAGGAGACATTGTTTATAGAATAAAGAGCTCAGTCAGTATAGAGAATGGACAGTTAGAGTGGCAGAGCAGCCAGATGAGTCCAGGAGGCAGAAGGTCCAGGCAGAAGAGAATTTCTCTAATCACCCTGGCAGTAGAGCAAAGTTTTTCACTTCAGGGAGTTCAAAGAGTAGCAATCCACAAGAGGTTTATCTGAGTAGCACGGAGACAAAGACCGGAAGCCTGAATTTTTAAAGGTGGAGTCAGGTTTCACAGTTCATGAAGACAACGGAAGTGTGCCATCTTGCCCTGCCAGCTTCGGGTTTAGAGGCATAACAAAGTTTTCAAAGTTCCCAAAGTTTTCAGATCATCAGTATATTATGGGGTTAAGTTCAAAGAAAGTCACTTTAAGCAGGGGTGTGGCATCATTGGTTGGCTCTCCCCCCTCCTTCTTCCCCTGGGGCTGAGAGCAGAATTGTTCCAAGCCGCCTGTCCGAGGGGGGGGAATCCCCCTCCCTCCAGCCGCGCCTCCCAAGTTAGCCGAAAGAAAAAGTTTTAAACTGCTGAAAAGTTCTTCAATTCAATAAAGGGATTGGAGGGGGGTATGCGCTTCACCGCACCGCCGCTGCTTCCTTCTGCTTTTTCATTCTCCGCACAGCATTCAGCGAAGACGCCCACGCGTCCTCCGATCTGCTCCCCGGTGCCTTGGGCGAAGCGGTGGACCTCCCGCCGGCCGCCGCCAATCCAGGGATCCCCCGCGATGCCACCCCTCCGGCAGGATGCCTCTGCGGGGCGTCCTGTGCCCCCCAAGGAGTGGGGAAGCCCACCGAGGAGCCGGAGCGAGCAAACACTTGCTCGTCGCTGGTGGCCGCCGGAATCGGAAGTGATCAAGAATTACTCATTTTTGTAGAATAGCCACGAAGGTCTTCTAAGATATATTGAAATAATATGATGTGTCTATATCCCCAAAGATTAGAATTGTATGGCCCATATTCTAAGGAAGCAAATTGTGGACTTTGAAGGAGAGTCAGGGCAGGACAGGAAGATTATTCATGCTTGTGAGCTTTAGTGCATTGAAAAATAATGTGGACAACCATGATTTAAAAAAATGGCTCGCCAGCCAAATCAACACAGGGTTCTCACTGAAGGCACAAATGACCAGGTTCAAATTAACCTACTTTGGACACATTATGTAAAGACCTAGCTTTCTAGAGAAGGCTCTAATACTGGGAAAGATGGAAGGAAAGAGAAGAGCAACAATCAGCTGCAAGGTAGATATACTCAATTACACTGGTGATGAGTGCAGCGGTGGGATTCATCCAATCTGGACAAGTTTGCGTGAACCAGTAATTCCGGTGACCAGTTGGCCCTGCTCACCTGCCCCTGTGCTAGTCTGTCATATACCTCCTTTGTTTGAAGCTCAACTGATAGGCACCAGTTGTTACACCAGTTGAATCTCACCACTGGATGAGTGCAATGTTAGGGACAGGTTAGGGACATATCATCATGGAGAAAATCTTTTTATATAGTAAGACACAACAATGACTTGATGGTATGTAATCAATAAATTAATCAGAACAGAAGCATAAAACATGTTGAGTACTGTATATGTTAGCATCTAATATAAGAAGAGGGAAACAAGGAAGCCTTTGGGCTCAGAAAGCATGTGTGGAAAAGGGGATGTCTACATAAAATAAACTACATTTATGAAAGGTTTTTAAACTCAGCAGTAAGAAACAGCAAATCATTCAGATTTTATTCATTTCAATAGCTATCATGTTACTTAGAATGTAAGGCTTCACCAACAATAATTATTCAGATTGCTATCCCATAACACACATAATCACTTTAATGAACTTCTGCCAGATCTGAGAAACTACTTCTTTATGACATTTTTGCCTCAAGATATAAGCTTGTCTGTCTCCAGTGAACTGTTTAGTTGAGGAATCACCATCATCTTCCAAAAAAAAAAAAAAAACCTTTCATAATGAGAGAAAAAATAAATTAGTTTTGCAGGCCTAAAACCATTATAATAATCAAATCACATTTCTGTGTTTTGAAGGCAAGAATCTATATTTCTGTTACATAAAGGC
This sequence comes from Natrix helvetica, assembly GCF_964273705.1. Classification (NCBI taxonomy): domain Eukaryota; kingdom Metazoa; phylum Chordata; class Lepidosauria; order Squamata; family Natricidae; genus Natrix; species Natrix helvetica. Next base: position 86,899,636 of record NC_138548.1, read on the forward strand.
TTTGGAATTCAACAAAAAGACAGGTAATAAATGAGAAAATATTATAAGGGAATAACTACAATTCTTTTTTTAAAGGTCATTGACAGATGAAAAAGTACTGTGTCCCGTTAATATTAGTTGTCAGAGTTTTGTCTCAGTTCATTCTTTGTTGAAAATGTAATCTGGGACTATTCACTCTATATTTCAAAGCATATGGATTAACATCAGAGGGAAGCTTTGAATAATGCCTTTTCCTTATTTTAGATGGTCAGGGAAATAGGGAACACTAGAGATATTCTTTTCCATGAGCTGAGAAATAATATTTGTTAGTAGATATAGAGCTAGATGATATGGTGGTAGATTTAGAAATATTCTAAGTGGGAAGACTGCTGATTTGTGCAGGCTTTGTTACATTAGATTAATCTGCCAAAGCTCTGGGCATTAGTGCCTATGTAGAAATATACCTGAAACTGTATGTATTTTGTATTAAGCAGAATTAACAGAATAACAGAGTTGAAAAGGGTTTTGGACAGTGACGTGCGGTGAGGGTTATGGCTGGTGAGGCTGGTGACATCATCAGGAAGGCGGAGCCTCAGCCTCCTGCTCACGTGGTCCCATTCCCCGCCTTCCTGAGTAAACATTAAGGGGACCGCGGAGTGCACTGTACCATTGCTTCCTCCACCGGCCCCAGTCCCTTCCCCCCCCCTCCTTCAAGGTCTCCTATCAACCCAAAGCCCGATCCCCAGCTCTCTCGGGCAAGTCTTGAGCGTTGCTTTCCCACCCGCCCTCGCTGCCTTTCATTGCTTTCCCACCCGCTCTTGCTGCCTCTTTCGTTGCTTTCCCACCCGCTCTCGCTGCCTCTTTCGTTGCTTTCCCACCCGCCCTCCCTTTCGTTGCTTTCCCACCCACCCTCGCTGCCTTTCGTTGCTTTCCCACCCGCCCTCCCTTTCGTTGCTTTCACACCCGCCTCTAAAGTGCGCCAAAGCCTCCTTCGTCCCCCCCAGTGCGCGCCCTTTTTATTTCCCGCAACACCCCACCCCCATTTCGGGAAAGCTTTCCCCATTGCCTGGGGGGTGAGGGGGGCGGCTCCTCTCCCCACACTCCCTTCGTCCCTGCCTCTCTCCTCAGCCCCAAAGCTCCGTCCGCGAGACTCACTTCCAAGGCGAAGCCCTTGTGGCAGCGAAGCCCTTGTCACCCCGAGCTCTTGTTTGCACTTCCGCCCCTTATCTTCGCTCTTCCCCGCTCTCTCCCCAGCTGCTTCTTTTGCCCTGACGTTTCCCGGCAAGGCAAAAGACTTTTGCATTGCAACAAACTTTTGCAACATCATTTGCAGCTTGGCCCAGAGCTCAGGCATTCTAAAACGCTTCCTTTCGCCCGTGGAAGAGCTCATGCCGGCGAAAGGAAGCGTTTTTAGTCCGCGGGATGTGTGCGAGAGGAGAGAGAATATTCAGGCATTCTCTCCTCCTCTCGTAAGCACCCCGCGGACTAAAAACGCTTCCTTTCGCCCGCATGAGCTCTTCCACGGGCGAAAGGAAGCGTTTTAGTCCGCGGGAGAGCTCAGAGCTTTAGAGGCTTTTTTTAAAGAGGCAGTCATTCATGGTGAGCTAGCTAAGCTCACTTCAGCACTCGCCTTTTCCCCGTTTACATTTTTTTTTCTTTTCATGATTGACAGTGGTGAGGCTCTGCCTCCCCTGCCTCCCCTGACCACACGTCCCTGGTTTTGGAGGTCTTCTAGTCCAACCCTGCTGAAACAGGAGACCCCATACCAGATAGATGGCTATCCAATTTCTTCTTTAAAACTTTCAGTGATGGAAACCCAGAACTTCTGAGGGCAAATCATCAGAAGTTGTGGATGCCTAATCACTGGAGGTAAGCTTTCTCTTAATAGGAAAAAAAGTAATATTATTTTTTTTAAAAACCAAGCACAGAGTCAAATAAAAAAAAGCCACAAAGTTTATAGCTTGAGAAAGAATAAAACAAAATGCAATGGAATTATAATGTTGCAACAAACAGATTCCAGATTCCATACAGGCAAAATGCCTTCTATTCAGTAACAATCACACTTAAAGTCTTGGCTAAATAACTGCCACAGTTTAACACTTTTAATAACAATTCCTTGCCAGGGGCTATTTGATGGAAGAACGAGTAACGAAAATGGCTCAATTTACTTTTATTCTGTTACAAGTTTCATTGAGATTAGTTGAGCTGTGAAGATCATTTGCTGAGGTATTTCATTCAGCACAGTTGCTTTGGGCCCCTCCTGAGATCATGTCCAAAGCACTTCTCTGCTGGGAGAGCTGGCAAAGTTAAACAGGGCAATATGCCACATGAAATTAATCGTGTAGGTGCAGAAAGTAGCCATGGTCATAAATTTATTTATATCCTTCTTTTCCTCCTAAATTAATCCATAATGGCATGCAGAACAACATTTTAAATTTAAAAAAGGACCAGACACACAATAGTAGTATTATAATGTGGACTATAAAAATGGGATAACAATGTATAGTCTTTCTGCCAGCACTAATAAATGGTAGTTCATGTAAAGTATATGAAAACATTTACTCTGCAAATGCTGGATGAACAATTATGTCTTTAACTGCTATCTAAAACTCAATGGCATAGAAGCCACCCATATTTCTCCAGAGAATGAGTTCCATAATCAAATAGAACATGCAAGCGTTCTAAAGATAATATTAGACTGGTATAAGCGATCCAGAAATTGACCTATAGATTAGTGGTGGGATTCAAATTTATTTACTACCGGTTCTGTTGCTATGGCTTGGTGGGAGTGGCATGGCTTGCTGGGTGTGGTTTGGGGGAGGGCGTGGCAGAGGAAGAATACTGTAAAATCTCTATTCCCTCCCCACTTCATGGGAAGGATACTGCAAAATTGCCATTTCCTCCCGATCAGCTGGGACTCCGGAGGCAGAGAATTGATGGGGGAGGAGCCAGTCAGAGATGGTATTTACTGGTTCTCTGAACCACTCAAAATTTCCCCTACTGGTTCTCCAGAACTGGTAAGAACCTGCTGAATACCACCTCTGCTATAGATTACCATTTACATATTATATATGTAAATGTATAATATTATATATTATATATTCTGAATTGTAGTGTGTGTGTGTTTGTGTTTGTGTGTGTGTGTGTGTGTGAATGGAATCAGGTTAGAAATCACAAGACCATGAGTTCTAGCCCTGCTAGTGATCTTGGGTCAGTCACTTTCTCCCAGGGCTTGCAAGCAGCCAAAGGCAAGCCACTTCTAAAATCTGCCACCATAAACTTGTCAAGAGCCAAAAACTAACTTGAAGGCACAGAAACTAGTAATGGGGGGAGGGGGGTAGTTTATTGAGATTTGAGATTTGGGTTAGTTGAGCCCAGCAGCTCAACTAACTGGCCAGTCACAAATTTCCAACTGGAACTTTTAGGAAGTTAGAAAAAAAAGATATGATGAGATAAATGTAACAAACTTCTTTTTCATTTTTTTTTTGTCAGATTCTTTCATAGATTGTTAACTATCAAGGCTGGTAAATTAATCCTACAGACCTTTCAAGAAATTTAGTAATGGCAATGAAGCAATAGAGAGATCAGGCATAAATCCTCCCTGAAGTGTATTATTTATGGATAAGGGCTATGTACCTTCTTACCTTTGGTACCATGTTTGGTAATGAACAGCAACACAATGTCTTCTTCGTGTATTATCAGACTAAAGAACTCTTGGGCATCATGCTAGATCTCCATCCTTGGTCAGTAACAATTAAAGCAAACCAGATGTGAAAGAGGTTGAATCTAAACATGTGCAATCTTTTTCTTTCCTTCCTACATTTAGGATTTTCTTGTCTACAGATTGAGTGCTACAAAAAAGAACAGCCCTAACTAATGGTTACTGCAACATCTCCCCTTGAACGCATATCACACTGGTTCGGTAGGCATTTCTTACACTATAGAATGGCTTCATTTTAAATTCAGAATTACAAGAATAATTAATTAAATTAATTCTCTACATGGGGCTTCCCTTGAAATGCACCCGGAGGCTACAGTTGGTCCAGAACGCAGCCGCGCGGGTAATTATGGGGAGTACGAGGTACTCCCATGTGACACCGTTCCTGCGCGAGCTGTACTGGCTTCCTGTGGTCTATCGGGTGCGTTTCAAGGTTTTGATAACTATCTTTAAAGCGCTCCATGGCTTAGGACCTAGTTACTTGCGGGATCGTATTCTGCCCCATACATCCCTGCGACCAATTCGCTCGCACAGAGAGGGGCTCCTCCAGGTGCCGTCCGCTAGACAATGTCGTGGGGCGGCGCCTAGGAGTAGAGCCTTCTCTGTAGCGGGCCCAGCCCTGTGGAATGACCTCCCTCCGGATATTAGGAATACCTCTGACCTCCGCTCCTTCCGTATTAAGCTTAAGACCCACCTATTCCAAGCAGCTGGCCTGGCTCAACTTTGATCTAACCATATCGCTCCTGACGGGTTTTTAACTGGGTATTTTAATTATATTTAATTTCTAGGGGGTTTTAAATACTGTATTTTAATTGTTTTTTATCAGCCGACCTCCTCCTTGTGTATGTTTCAGTGTATGTCTTTGTTATATGTTTGTTTTGTTCACATATTTATTTCGTATGTTTCATTGTACGCCGCCCCGAGTCCTTCGGGAGAGGGTGCGGCTAAGAAATAAATATATTATTATTATTATTATTAAATATGTTGCTAGCCTTCAGGTAGCCCATGAAGCTAATAATCTGACAAAACCTGAAATGGATTGCTTCAGAGCCATCTTTGCTGTCTTCTTTCTTTTATTCTTCCTTTCCTGGGAGGACAAGAAAACAAGGGGAAATAGATTTAATACTCAAGGGGATTTTAGTCAGAATGAAGGTACTCAAATGCAATAGAGAAGAGAGCTTATTTGTCTTTAATCATTATGAGAAAAAAAAAAACCAAAGCTATTTTCAGCTTATGTTAAGTAGCTTCTGCTTTATAAAAAAAAAAAAAAAAACCAATTCTTCTATACTGATATTTATCCTCCTTTGCCTTTGAGGGTAGATGATACACAGACACTGCAAAGCAAATGAATGAATATATAAAATGGATCCTATTAGGTTTCAGATATGGATTAAGGTATAAAATAATTGGAAACATCTCCCTTCTTACTATTTGGAGTGGCAATGAAAATACTTTAAAATAAATATTTGGCATGCAAGAAGTTGGTCAAGTAGCAACCAGCATAAAAGGAAGTGTAGTGAAGTGGATTAAGCAAAGAATGTATCCAAGGTGCAACTAAAGATCAGTTAGAGAAGGAAGTTGAAAAGACTGGAATTTGTTGACCTTCATATCCATCTTCTTTGCGTTGTAATAGCTGGGTAGGATTTTAATATAACAGCCAGTGATCCATGCAGAATAGGATTGTCTGCCATATCCTGAATGTAGAAATGCTTCATGTATGGGTTTTGTTTAATTAATAAAAAGTATTGTGTTGAACTGCTAATTTCACATAATGGATGTATGATATGTATCTTACAAACGTAAAGAACTTTTTGGAAGGCAGATTTAAAAATTTAAATATAAGAGGGAGGGAACTGTTGGAATTAGTTATTAACATTTCAGCTAAAAAGGTTGCAATTTTTTTTCAAAGTTTCTCACTAATTCATCTAATGTAATTTTCTTGTTTCTGCATAAAGATATCTGTAAATTAATATAACACATACTGTAAAATTTATATAATTAACCCTGTTCAGAAATAAGTTACATTATGTTCAATGGAACGACTCCTAAAATACACAAAATTAGTAGATTCAAATAGTTATGCTTCTACTATTAAATCTAAATAGCTGGTCATACTCTATATATGGTAATTCAATCATAGCACTAAAAATGGATGATCTCAAGTCATTCAGTTTATTTATTTATAACAACTTTATATTGATATTATTCATCCTTTGAAAAAAGAGGTGTAGAAATAAGACAAAAGCAAAGAGTAGAATAGCAATGAGTGACACTTTGGAAATGATGTACTACCAACAACAAAAGGCTAAGACATACCAAGCTCCACATACTTAGCTCTGTAAAATATATACTACTACTTTATTATATTCTTTCTATTTCTACCAAAATTCTATTATATCTTATAGAACAGACTCCACATCAAATCCCAACCACATAAAATTGACAGTAAACATCTGGGAGCAGTAGAATCAACAATGAAGGTAGCTTGGAGGTGGCAAGTAATACTAGACACAGTGAAGTGAAAATAGAAATAATTCTAGTTGTTGTGTAATATTTCAACTCAACAGAGGAGGCTGAGTGGGAAAGAATGTTTTCATAAAACTGTGATATGGATAGCCTTTTTCACAGAAATAAACCAATTACTGGATAATCCTAAACTTCTCTGTATCAGCTTTGTTTGTTTTTCAGCCTTCTTTTTCAACAACTCTTGATCCCATTCTATTTATACTTTTTTTCGAGGATTCAGATGAACATATGTTGAACTTCATAATGAATAACAGAATGGGCTGCACAAACAAGTCCAACCAGCATGGCATCTGATCTGAAGGAGAACAGTGCCTGCATTTGTTCCAATCTGAGTCTACAGGTAATTCTCAATTTATCACTGTTCATTTAGCAACTGTTTGAAGTGAGAATGTCACTTTAAAAAGTGTCTTACACCCAGTTCTTGAACTTACGACCATTGCTGCACCCCAAAGGTCACGTAATCAAAATTTGGACACTTGGTATCTGCCATATATTAGCATCCTGCCATTTGTACCCATCACCATACTAAACTGGCTCGTATTTCCTTAGTTCCCTTCTTCTATCTCATTTCTCCCACCATTAAACCCATGCACTTCTTCCTAATAAGCCCCCTTTGACCATCCAGCCAACTACAAACAACAGTGATATGATTAGCCCTCAGCTGTTCCTGCCAGATTCAAAGTTCTTTTTGCTCGTCTCAACACTTCCCGTAGCCTTTCATTTCAAACTCCCCAAGAGCTAATTTTCCCCATTTGTGCTCTGTTCATCAAGCACATAGTCCCCAGGGATAGGGTAAGATTCTTCCTTCAGCTTCTCTCTGGTTCTTTACTGTAATGGCGTGCAGTAGCATTACAGTAAAGTTGTCTTAGGAGACAGGAGAGAAAGCCATGGACTGTATAACTGTTGTATAAAAGATAGCTCAGCCTACAGAAGGAGGAAGGGCATGGGAAATGTTTCAGAAAAGACCTTCTCTAGTTTTTTAAGCGTTAACAGAAGTGAGACATACTTTCAGTCTTGTAATATTCTGTTGATGAAACCCTACAATAAAGGTGGAGCCAGTATTTTTAGTTGCACTTCTTGTCTAAACTGATGGCAAACCTATGGCACATGTGCCATGGATGGCACACAGATCCCTCTCTGAGGGCACTTGAGCCGTCACCCCAGCTCAGCTCCACCATGCATGCATTTGCACCTCCCGCTGGCCAGCTGGTTTTTGCAGGGTGCATGTGGGAGACATGTGTTCATTCGCAGGGGGTGGGATGCACATGCAGGGGTTGTGCGCACATGCGTGGGGTTGCACGTGCATGCACAGGGGCAGAACAGCATGGGATCTTGCATGTGCATTGCATTATGGGTGCGTGCACATGCTTTCGGAACACAGCGACAAAAGGATTAGCCATCACTGCCCTAAATCAACCCTTGTACCAGACAATTCAGTAATAATTGCGAGCAGGGATTATGAAGGGCAGTCATTTGGGAACAGAAGCAGCTCTACTTCATCACTGGCTGGAAATGAAAACCCTCATTAATCACAGTTTTTCACAGTAATCCATGCATTGATCAGGAAGCAGCAGCAATTCAATAAGATACCAGTTCGCTAACTAATTTTGAATGGGATGTAAGATTGCTCTTTAGATCCAAACATTGGTTTCTTTTTTCAACATGACATGAAATATTTAATACTCCAGGGGATTTTTTTCCCCTTCAAATAAAATATTACAAATCAAAATGTGCCAGTTTGTCAACATTTTAACCCTGCAACAGATGTTTACCCCTGAAATAGAAAAAGCTCTCTCTCCTCATCATTACATTTGAAGGAAGTGATGTAATTATAAAAGGGAGCACACATGATTAAATGTTATGCTTGTCAAAACTTTTTAAGGTTAACCTTTGAAAGTAAGCTAGTGTATGATGTACAATTTGTATCTGATGTACCATGTTTCTACAATTAGCTTACATGGAGCAACTAAATTCTCCTTTTTGTTTGTTTATATGCATGTCCTTCATTCATCTGCAGTCAATTGTAAAAAGCAGCTTTATTTGGAACAGCTTACATCCTGAAACCGTACCTTTCACATTATTAAGCAGTTCCTTGAGAAGGACCCAATAGTGGCAAAAATGCCACATCCAGTCTAAAATATCTGGCTGATTGTATAACCAACCATAATAATTCACTAAAATTGTATGCTGCCTTACTCTCAATGATTCTGGAAGACATACAAGTTTAATAAATTACCCTTTCATTTTACTGGGCTTTCACTTTACTAACATACATCCTAGAAGAAGGACTCTAGAGGAAGATGCAGGCTTAGCAAGGAACTGTATGAAGCTTTCTCTGGAGTGGACTCAGCCTGGAAGCTGTGCGGCCAATACTGCAGCAGAAGACTTCTTTCTCCTGCAACTTGAGTTTTGTCTGGAAAGACTTAATGATTGCTTGGCTTCCCCAAAAACAAAAGGATCAAGCTTCTTGATCATAAAACATCTTCAAGGAGCATCTCCACTCAAAACTCAATCAATGCAAAGCACCATTTAAAAGCTTTGCACAGCATCAATAATAATCAGAAGCCATCGATTGTCTACTTGGAGCCAAGAAATTGTAATGCTTTCACAACTCACACCCAATCAAAATTATTTCCATGGAAATGAGCCATGAAGCAACCTTGCCAATAGACAATATTCCAACAATATATTATGTGCAAGACAGTTTTCCCTTACTTATTTTTTTAATTAAAAATGTGGTGAACTATTAAGATTAGATAGCCCTTCAGAAGTGAGTTGCTCCCGGTTCAGCCTGGATCGGGTAGTAGCGCCGGTGGGAGGCTCCACCCATCAGCCCGAAATGAGGGTGGCTTATGCAAGTGCGCAATAGCACACAAGTGAACCAGTAAAAAATTTGGAAACCCACCACTGTACCCCTTATATTCAAAAGAGAGGAAAATGGGTCTTAGAATGCAGGGTGGTATGTATGCATTTTGTTAGCAACCTTCAAACAAAATGCACCCAGAATCATCCTGAGAAAGCATCCACCTAATCATGGAGAAAGATGTACCATATTTTTCAGAGTATAAGACGTATCTTAGTTTTTGGAGAGGAAAAGGGGGGAAAAAATCTGCCCATTACGTATTCATCTGGTTAGTGTCCTTAGTCTGATCAGCTTCAGCACATAAGTTTATTGGTTTTGAGCACACATGTGGGCCTTTTGTCCCCTGGTTGGGGTTAAAATAAACAGCTTCTAAAGCACAGCTGATTGTCGGAGAGAGAAGCTATGAGAAAAGCAGGGGAAGCCGAGAAGATCGCTTCATTCGGTAGTGTTTCATTGGGGCTGAAAAACAGCTTCTAAAGCACAGCTGATTGTCGGAGAGAGCAGCAATGAGAAAAGCAGGCAAAGCACAGAAGATCGCTTCACTCGTTAGCGCCTCATTAGGGCTGGAAAAAAGCTTTTAAAAAGCTACATTCGGAGTATAAGATGCACCCACATTTTCAACCTCTTTTAGGGGGAAAAAGTGCTTCTTATACGCCAAAAAATACAGTATTTTCTTTAAAGGGCTGTCAGTACCATGAAACACCTTTTCTCTTTCCATTTTTAATGAGCACAGCCTAATTAACCATACCTAGAAGCATAAATCCAACACTGCATAGCTTCTCCTGAGAACACAACCAAATGCAATTGAACCTGAGCAGCAAAGCCCTTGTCATGCCAATAAAGGACAGAAGAGCAGAGAGTAGAGATGAGCTGAAGTATAGGAGTTCCTTTATGAATTACGGTGTAATTTTTGGTTTCAAATAATGATAATTTAGGAGATGGATCATGCAATTATTTAAATATATGAGAAGCAATTGCCATCCAAGTAAAGGAGAAAAAATGTAGTGCCATTATAGCCTTACAAATCTTTACTTATGAAAGGAAGACAAACAAATTTATTACCTAAGTCAAGGCTTTATAAAATATTGAGTGGGATTATGTGGTCTGTGGAACCAATATTATTTTAATCTGTCATTAGAAATTCAATCCCTATTTATATGAGAAGATCAATCAAATCATATGATGACTGATATGTAAAAAAAAAAAAGCCTAAATTGTGAATGTTTGTCTTTTTTTTCTCAGCTGTTTGTTTTATTGCACTGCAGTCATGGCCAAAGAGTAAGGCACATATGGGCTGAGCTACAATTACTTTGCTATGCTAATGCAAGACTAACATAAGCAGTTGTAGCAAGGCAAAATCCTGAAATACTTGAGATGATATAATGCATGTCCATGGAGTTTAAGAAGAATGGTACTAAGGGATCCTACTTGAAAGGAAGCATATGTGCCAGTCTGGTTTTCTCACAACATGGGATAGTTCTATTCATTTTACAAAAGGCAGAAACGTGACTGTTGCTTACACAGGAACTATATGGTATTTAACTTCCTATAAGCACCATGGTGAACTGACATCTTGTTGGCTTTCATTGGGCACCAATACAACTTTTGCAAGAGGAATTGCTTCTGTATCCAAGATGGTATAATCTCTCCAGAACAAAGGAAATATTGTTGTGGTCATTCATGTGACTTCTGACAGCTGCTCCTCATGAGTAGACCATGGAAATTGAAGTTTTCACAATTGGCTTGTGAGTGAAGTAACAGACAGTCAGGAATGTTCATTAAGCCAATAGTCATATAGCAGCCTTTACAAATATTAAGCTCAACTGAACTTCATATTTTAATTACACAGAGAGAGAGAGACATTGCAATATGCAATACATATATAAAATTGAGGGCAGAGGAATTTAGAATTACAGTTTTGAATTATTTAGGACACATTTTCTCATGGGAAAATAGGGAATGCTTTTGGGGTTTTACTGTGATAGGCAAATCTTGAAGACTGGACACTAGACGCAGAGAATAAACAAAATGGAACAGAAATTCTTAGTACAAATTTTTGAATAGTTTTCAGCCAGAAAAGATCAGTGCATGTTAAAATTGACAGAGCATAGTCTAATGGTGGTAAAACAACAGCAATCTTCAGTGGAACTTATTTGATGGGTGATTTAAATATAATATATACGAATCTAATGGATGACTCATCACAACGGCCAGTTGTTTGCCCGGATTTGGCATTGATTACTAGTCGGGCCCCACCCAGGGGCCTAGGACGTCGTAACTTATTTTCATAATATACACGCAGATCCAAGCAGTGCAGCTTTTTGCATTTGACTGATGGTGATTTTGTCAAGTTTTAACTGTTTTAAATGTAATTCCAGTGCTTTTGGAATAGCGCCCAGTGTGCTGATTACCACTGGAATTACCACTGCTGGTTTGTGCCATAATCATTGAATTTCAATTTTTAGGTCCTGGTATTTTGCGATTTTTTCATGTTCCTTCTCGTCGACCCTGCTATCACCTGGTATTGCTATGTCTATGATTGTAACCTTATTTTTCTCAACCAGTGTGATGTCTGGTGTGTTATGCGCCAGTATTTTGTCTGTTTGTATATGAAAATCCCATAGGATCTTGACCATCTGATTTTCGGTGACTTTTTCAGGCTTATGTTCCCACCAGTTTGTTGTTGTTTTAATATTATAATTTTTACACAAATTCCAGTGGATCATTTGTGCTACTGAATTGTGCCGCAATTTATAATCAGTCTGCGTGACTTTTTTTACAGCAGCTGAGTATGTGGTCAACAGTTTCATCAACTTCTTTGCAGAGTCTGCATTTGGCATCATCAGAGGATTTTTCGATTTTGGCCTTAATGGCATTTGTTCGGATAGCTTGTTCTTGCACAGCCAGGATTAGTGACTCTGTTTCTTTCTTCAATGTACCTGTTGTTAACCATAACCAAGTTTTTTCACTGTCCACTTGATCTTTTATTTTTTCAAGAAATTGACCATGCAATGCTTTGTTCTGCCAACTCTCCATTCTTGATTTTATCACATCTTTTATGTATTCTTGTTTCGTCTGTTGGGCCTTCAGTAGATTTTTGTTCTTTACTTCAATTAATAGATCTTCTTGACTTTCTTTTAAATAATCAGCCAGTGTATGTTTTTCTTCTTCAACTATTTGCTTCACTTGTAATAATCCTCTGCCACCTGATTTTCTATCAGTGTCACCGTGTGGATGTAAACTGTAGTGCATTGTCATTAGTTTCCTGGTTTTGGGGTCCAAAATGTCCAAATCAGCTTGTGTCCAGTTAACTATACCAGCTGTGTATCTTATAACTGGTATTGCCCAGGTATTTATGGCCTTGATTGTATTTCCACCATTTAATTTAGATTTCAAAATTTTCCTAACTCTGTTGGTGTACTCTCCCCTGACAATAGTTTTTACTTCTCCGTGCTTGATGTTATCCAACTGTAGAATGCCTAAGTATTTGTAGGCTTCATTTTCATTGCATTTAATTAGTTGGCCATTGGGCATTTCAATTCCCTCACACGCAGTGATTTTGCCCCTTTTTATGGATACAGTGGCGCATTTTTCCATGCCAAACTGTACGGACTGTGTTGGTCAGTGATTGGAAAAAAAACACAGTCTGAGTATTATTATTGTTGTTGTTGTTGTTGTTGTTGTTGTTGTTGTTGTTGGTTTGGGTCAGTTTTCTATTTTGTAAAAACAATGTAATTATAAACATTTGCATAACCACAGTGAGACTTAATTAGGTTATGATTTCTGAAGACTTTGAATCTTTAATGCACAGTGTAACAAAGATATTATTATTTTGCCTCCAACAAGAGCAGTTACCAGTAAATGGTCTCAGAAAAATCTATGGAACTAAAAATATCAAGGAATAATGCACCCCAGAACCTTCAAAAGAAGGAACCACCATAGCATATGCAAACATTAAAGATTGTTTGGCAGCACACTTGAAGAACTTACCAGAGGATCTGTACTGCTTTCTCATTACAAATGGCTTCACATAAGCTATTCATTAAGCTTTCTTTTGAAAAGATAGAAGATTTTTCAGAAAGCCTCTATATAAAATAAAACGAAGGGAACATTTCTATAAAAGAACACACAAAAGCTTTTCATCTCAAGGCCATTCATACTTTGATCCTTTGCTTGGGCAACCTGTGGTTTACTTCAAAATTTTCATGTATATAATTATTTCACTTTTTTCACACATCAATTTCTTATGAAACTGCTCACTTAAAATGATATATGTTGACAATTGTAAGGGAAGAAGAAATAAATGGAATGATATGTATATGTACTTTCAGATACTTCTGCTGTGAGAGAAGGAAGGTTTCACAGTACTAAGATAATTTTAATTTTTAAGATGCCAGATGAGGATGTGATTTTTTTAAATAACATTTTTGAAATACATACCACTCATCTAATTAGGAGAATACTGCTCCAAAATAAGGTGAGAACAAATTCTATCTATAGGACTTAGGAAAGAGTCCCAAGACATAATCCAAGTATGGACATCACCTTTTAATGTTACCCCATCAGTTGAGGTTTCTACACATCTGATATGCTTTAACTTATATGATATTAACTACCCAAATAGCCAAAGGGAAATCAACATCAGTATCCCTTCATGGAAGAGGGTTGCCTTCAGATTAGGTGTAGCTGAAAATGTCCAGCTGGTGTGGTTTTTATTAATGATCTCAGATACTATTTCCATATATCCAATATATGTTGTTTGGGAAGGTGACGTCAAGAGGAAATTTTCAAGGTAAGATGTGGGTTCTTTGGGAACAGGGAAGGATATTTGGGAAATAATATACAAGTGCATATAACCAAAAAGCCTAAGGAAAGGAAAGTTCTTTTAAGGCAGGAAAAAGAGGTGCAGTGATTGAAACCTTGTGAGATTCTTTTTGTACATTTGTTTTTATAATTTATAGGCTGCCCAACTCCCAACCACATTGGATGTTTTATAGTTAAAAGTATAAAATACCAAACACATAAAACAATATCAGGGACATCCCCAAAGAAAGTCCATCTACCAGGGACTCAACCCTCATTCTTCTCTAGACCCTGGGAGAATGGGTAGGCATTTAAAGTTTCCTGAACATCATTAGGGTAGGAGCTATTCAGGTCTCTGGGGGAATATCATTCCATAAGGTAGGCATTGTGAAAGAGAAAGCACACTTCCTGGGTCTCACAAGGTGATATTACTTAATTGATGGGGGGCATAACAAGCCCATGCTGCCCAATCATACCAGATGGGAAGAAACAACTGGAAATGAGGGTCCCCACAAATAACCAGGCTTTATGTGCTGAAAAATTATACAGGTAATAGCCAATATCTCAAATTTCACCTGGAAAACAAAGGTAACCAATGTAATTCAAGGGACAGTGGTGTTGCAAGGGCTTGATTAGACACATTCCCCATACCATCACATTCTGGGCCAGCTGCAATTTCCAGGTGGTTTTTAAGGTATGAGTGATTATCTAGAGGGTCTTCTAGTTCAGGAAAGGTGCAACCAGCACACTATGTGTACCTATGCAAAAGTCATCTTAGCCACAGCTTCTACCTGTCCTACAAATCCAAGATGGCCTCCAAGTTGTGCAACAGTCTTGAATGGGGAAGTTAAACTCTATCCAAATCCAAATATGCAACATCCCCAGAGCCAAATATCTGTCTTGTCAAGAGTGAACCTAAGTCTTTTCTTTCTCATCCAAACCTGCATAGCCTCCAGACACTGAGATAGGACTTGGTCAGTCCAGAGCTAAGATGTATAATTGGATATTAGCATACTGATGGTAGCTGACCCAAAATCGATGAATATATTCATCCAGGAGTTTTGGGTAAATATTAACTGGAATGGATAAGAGCTTTGAGTCATAAAGCACCCCAAATGTGAGAGGTAGCTCAATCTCTCCTCCCTTTCAATGCCAACTGAAATTGATCACAAGAAAGGAGAAGAACCACAGAGTTGTCCATATTATAACCTGGTCTGAAACCTACTGAAACAGGTTTACATAATCCATTTCCTCTTGAATTCTCTGGAACTGAAGCCCAAACACCTTTTTAACAATCTACTCTAAAAAAAAGTTTTGAGACTGACTGGAAATTGTCCAGAATTATTGAGTCCAGTGATGGCCTCTTAAGGATGGAGTGCATCTCTTTCAAGATTATGGGGACCATTTTTATTTCAAAGAAACAGATATAGACCAAAGATGTCGTCATCCAAGAAGACTTGATCAACCAGGAGGAATCTGCATCTAATGAACAGTTTGGATAACCCTGTTTATTTTCTCAAAAGTCACAGGCACAAATTCACTCCAGATAACTCTAAGGACTCTGCTTCAGGCATGTCCAAGCAAATTTCAGTAAATTGACAGATGCAACAATGGTAGAGAAATAAAAGTACTTTGCTTCACGTATAAACACAATATAATCCTGAATATGGGATTACTGTTTTTTGGTCTCATTCTGTCTATAAAGAATGTGATCCTTAAACTTCATAGAAGTTATTTTTTTTAAAAAAATAGAACTAATTATATCTATAACAAGCTTTATTATTCTGTCCATTTTTCATTCTTAGAAAACTGTATAGATATATTTGGTATTCTCTGAAAAAAATGTAATAATTAATCTAACGTATCTCTAAGAAAACTATGACTCCTTCAGTGGAATCTTCAATAGAAGATATAGGATCATCTTACAGAGATACTGTATTGCAACCTGAACTGAGCAGGGCTTTGAACTAAATGTCCTCAAATGCACTGTTCAAATTTATGATAAATAATGACTATGAGCCTTATAGAAATCTTGTTATTTGAAAGCTGTGCATTACACGGCAGAATGTAATCTAATTAAGCTTTCACAATTTCCACAGCATTTGATTTTTAGAATGTTGCAAACTACACCATTTATAGCAGCTGGCAGAAACTTTAAATTTTCCAGATGTTCTGATCTAGTAGCTGGAAAATACTAGACTTAGGGACCCAGCTTTCAGGCTTTCTCTTTAACTTCCCCTGCTTTCCTGTCCAGGCAGAAAATGAGAGGTTGTTTATTATTCTATACCATTTAAATTAGTTCTAATAAAAGTTGCCTTCTTGATATTTTGGAACTTTTACAAGAGATAAACCATAGTTACCTAGGCACTTTCTTTAGCTGTTCACCTGGCATTATTTTTCTACAAACCTGTTTCGAACAATTCAATGAGCAGGAAACATAAATAAAAAATAATGAGCAAAAGGATAACAGCCATAAGTAGCGCCACAAACAACCTGACCTTTTAAAAAATACATTAGAGTCAATGTATGACAGCCGTCCTCCTATGCCTCCAAGCAGGAAAGGGAACAGTGCTCTGGTTGGGTTATTAAACTGACAGCAGAATATCTGGGATGTTGCTATGAAACTTTTATGTCAACTTCAATGTAGAAAGCCAATGGGGAAATTTTGATTCCAAGGACACTTTTTAATGGAAATAAGGAGGATGTGGCCTTGATGAATGAATGAAATATCTGAGAAAGCCGTGGAGCAGACCCGCTTCTAGGACAGTGAATATACTATTCTTCTGAGAATGGAGAAAGTCTTTGGAGGAGTATATGCAATTTATCTTCTAAGAAATACTTTTTCCCCCTTAAGACAAACTAAGGAGGTGGGAGTGGGGAAGGAATCGTATCTGTGGTTAATTTTATTCATTTGGAACCAAGAGATATTCTGTGTATTACAGGGTAGTGATTATCAACTCTGCTGTGGCCCAACTCTCTGAGAATCTAATTGAGAAGGAAAATATGCAGAGACCGCGTTGCTCAGTCCCTGCTCTCTAAAGGGAGGAGAAATATATGTAACTGAATATAAAGCACTCATATCTATGAAAAGAATATATTCTTGTATTGCATAGTATCACATCTGCAGATAAATATTTTGACAATTGTTAACAAGAGTCTCAAAAAGATGAAGATAACTTAAAGAGTAAACTCATATATCCTGATTTAGCCAATAGGTAGTTCTCCGGCATTTGGATGCCAGCCTTAGGGGATTTGTTCCAATGTGTATATTTAATAATATAGGCACATTTGTTTCTCAGGCAAGAACAATGACATTGATATCCAGAGTCACCTAAGATTTTCCTACAGCATGAAAGATGGAAACAGATTCTTCTACTTCCTCAGAATCTCATGAATACAATTTCTTTGGGCATCATCATCAATTATATGACTTATTTATCTATTATAAATAAGTTATCAATAAGTTATTATCGATAATAACAAAGGACAATTTAAAGCAAAACAATATCTTAGAAATGAGAAAGGCATTTCTATTAAGTTTAACAATGGAGAACATAGCAAACAATTTTGTTTTTCAAAAGGCAATTGGACTTTCTTGTTTTTTTTTTCCTTGAAAACATTTCACTTCTCATCCAAGAAGATAGTTCAGTTCTGACTGAATGGTGGAGAATAGAAGAATTCTATAACAGAAGGAATAGAAGAATATAAATCTTTCTTTTCCCCACCATTCAGTCAGAACTAAAGAAACTTCTTGGATGAGAAGCAGAATATTTTCAAGGAAAAAAGTCCAGTTGCCTTTTGGAAAACACCTTTGGGACATGTCCTGGATGATTGAGAAAACTCCATAGATATATTGTAAACAATGGTTTTATGTTTTGTACATGTCTACTCAATAAACATCATGAACAAATCAACCCAGAATTCTTATTCAAAATCCAAATGACCAGGCTCACATTACCCCACATTATGTGACGGCCCAACTCTCTGCAAAAGGTGTTGTGCTAGGAAAGGTGGGAGGAAAGAGAGAAAGAGGATGACCAGCAAAAAATAGATGGACTCAGTTATGGTGGTGAATGTAAGATCTGAAGAATCAGATTAGCAAAAGAAAACTGTCTAAGTGGTCACTAAGAGTCTGCACTGACTTAATGGCACAATCAATCCATCAATACCCAGGCAAATGCATATAGAGTTGCAAACACAGCCCAAATCTGATTTTGGTGAAAGTGTTATCTTCATAGCACAATAGCTACCTTTGTCATGCTTTCCATCTATCCTGGAACTGGGAAGGACTCTTATTATCCTAAAACTTGCTGCTGTTATGGTGGGTTCAGATTCAGACTTCCACTTCAGAATAACTAAAGCTGCCTTTGGCTTGCCTTAATACATAGAATGAGATACAGGCAATGTTGTGTGCACATATCTTTGGCAAAGTGTAAATGTTTGACAGTTGAATGAAACCAGAGATCTATAGGAGTGGGCTTAAATAACAAATCTTTGTATTATATCAGGAAATAGCATATGCTTATGTTTTTTGAGTCTAATTCTGCCTTGATTCTCCTCTGCCTAATGAATAATTAACACATATAATTTTGGCAAATCAAACCTGCCTTATCAACCGTGGCTGGATCAAGATTTTTTTGAACATAAGAGCAGGCCATGCCAAGGGCTGCTGCTCTGTGCCTAAGAAACTGAAACAGTTTCAGCAGCTAGCTCTATAATTGAGCCCTAATTTGCTCCCTTTTATTCTCCTGCATAAGTAGATGCCAAGAGAGAATCCTGCTGCTTATGCACTCATGCTCATCCTATCTTCTTTTCTTCTCTTCCTCTCTCTCGGCTCCCAGATTCCCTTTACAGCTGGATGTCTGTGAAGTTTGATGGGGTGTAACCAGTACATAAGACATTTACTAAGCCAGCCAGAATTTGTCTAGAATTGCTGTTTCAGCAGCAGATAATAGCATCAGTGACAATAATCAGATCCACTCAAACTTCGAAAACAAACCATCTTTAATTCATAGTTTTATTGGAGAAGTGACATGTTGCTGTCATCACAAGCTTATAACACAAGGATAATTATCAATGCTTTAAACTATATTATTGCAGTCTAACAGTTGTAAAGTGGAAGAGAAGGTATGGGTTGGTTGATTTATGCCTTTGAGTCGGTGCTGATTCCTGGTGATTTCAACATAATCTTCTGGCACTTTTGGGGAAGTGGTTTGCCAAAGTCTCTACCTTGAAACAGAGATAAAGATCAGGCTCAGGACTAGAGGTACTAGAACTCCTGGTTTCCAATCTGAAGCTTTCATCATCCCATCAAACTGGCTCTTTTTTTCTTTTAAGGGAGAGATATAATTGCATCAGCTATATTCATTGAGCCCAAAGCATAAACCTGTCTCCATAGTTTCTGTTATTGGATTATATATTCTATTGGTGAATTTCCATGTGATACTATCATCCTCATGCTTTGAGATTTGCAATGGTCGAGGAGGGATAATTACATAATTTTGGATCTAGAATCTGCCTCAAATTAGTGGCAGGAATGTTCTTTTCCCTCTTTAGTTTTATGTCTTTTAAAATGTATTTCAAAAATGTGAGGCATCTTCTGGAGCAAATTAGTAATTGACAGGGTAGGGAAGTGAAGAAAAGTGAATCTCTATGAGCAAGCATAGCCTTGATAGAACTCTGTTGAAGTAAAGGTCCAACCATTAAGGGCAAAACCTGAAAGCAAGTAATTGTATTAGCTAATAAATATGAAGAACAGAACAGAATAGAATAGAATAACAGAGTTGGAAGAGACCTTTTAGTCCAACTCCCTGCTTAGGCTGGAAACTCTGCACCACTTCAGATAAATGGTTATCCAACATCTTCTTAAAAACTTACAGTGTTGGAACATTCACAACTTCTGGAGGCAAGTTGTTCCACTGATTAATTGTTCTAGCTGTCAGGAAATTTCTCCTTAATTCTAGGTTGCTTCTCTCCTTGATTAGTTTCTATCCATTGCTTCTTGTCCTACCTTCAGGTGCTTTGAAGAATAGCTTGTCTCCTTCTTTGTGGCAGCCCCTGAGATATTGGAACACTACTATTGTGTATTAATAAGTTCATAATTTGTACATTCACACGTAAACAGGAGCACTGCTTTGCAGGTTGATTAGAAGGATTAAAGGTACTGCTACTCTACTGTCTTCCTAGCTCTATGGCAGCATCTTCCCATTCACCAAACTTAGCTAATTCCTTTTTTTGGTTTGTTTTTTTGTTTGTTTTTTTGTTGAGAAGATCAAGAAAATGATTAAGTTTAAAGAAGCAGGATAGACAGTATTGACACTTTTGAAAATAATGCAATAATCAATAGAAAAGATTTTGCAGCTGGATGGAGACAAATATTAAATGTCTTAATTAATTAATTAGATGTCAAAAAGTGTGGCCACTTGTTTAGGGAAAAAGAAGTCATATGCATAAATATTCATAATAAATCATAATCTAAACATTTGTCCTGCAGATTATAGGCTGTGTATTCAAATATAGACTAGAGCAGGGGTGTCAAACTCGCATCATGTCACATGACATATTGGGCCTTTTTCCCCTTCACTAAACAGGCACAGGTGTGGCCCAGGGGTGGGTTCCAGCTGCTGCTGCTTCCAGTTTGCTCAGGGATGCCCTGTGCACGTGCACACATGCATAATACTAAAAAATGCTTCTGTGCATGTGCAGAAGCAAAAAAAAGAAGGCGGGCCTATGGCGCTATAGAGACAACCACTTCTGGGGCGTGGCAGGATGAGTTACTACCTATTCAGCTGAACCATGCCAAACCGGTAGGAATCCTCCTCTGGCATGGCCAGCTTGAGACGCATCCAAGTCATGGCCCTGGGCAAGTTTGACAGCCCTGGACTAGAGTATGAAACCACCATATATTTAGCAGTCCACTGTCTAATTACTGTAACAGTAAAGATGCATAGTGCACATCTCTTAGTGACCATGAATTCAATCATAAAGCTTAATGATGATAATCAAGGTAGGAAGTTTCTGCTTTTGTTACTAAAATGTCCTCAGGTTCCCCCAAAGTCTGTTGTCCTCCACCTGCCCCATAGGCTCACTTCTCTCTGTGTGTGGAAGTGGTGCCAGCCTTTAAAATGAAAAATAGCACAGAATCTAAGCAAGGCAAGGTTTCTCTATAGAGGACAAATTAAATTGTTCAGCTATGTCATTGACCTTCATTGCTTCTCTTATTCTGCTCCTGGCCCTAAGATTTAATAAAGATAGAATGTCATATTGCTTACACATGGCCAACTTGATTGGAGGACATAGCCTCAGAACAAACCATTTAGTTTCTTGGGTTTTTTTCAGGTTCATTTACTTCATGTTTTCCATTAAGGCTCATGATGCACAGCTAAATCCTTCCTCATGCTTTTCCAATGTCATATTCTCACAATGCTGTGGAGAAATGAAACTATTGCTTGGCTGCTTGGACTTTTCATATCTAGAAGCAGTCTGAATATTTTATTATGTTATCCTCCAAGTTATCATGTTCACTGAGCCTTAGCTGTTTTTTACCAGCATCCATAGGTTTTGCCCCAAATATTAGTAAAAAAACAAAATAAAATAAGATTCTGCAGCTATGGTGGCCATAGAAAAGTACAGGTTCCTCTCTTTAGTTGCAAAATGAATTAGATTTGCTTGCTAAAACTTAACATCAGTGTAAATGCAAATAATTAAACTGTAATCAAACTAAACTGTGCAATATTGTCTAATGGTTGGAATTCTACAAATGTATAGTATTTCTTTGTTGGAAATACTCTTGCAAAATACCTCATCTCAATGTGTAAATGTAGCATTTTTTTCTAAAGCACCTAAAAACATGATGGCAGTTGTGTTTTATTGGAAGCCTCTGGCCTGTTATTAGGACTTTCTAGATTTGATCACATTATGATGGCAGGGAGATATATGATATCATATGTTACCACAATCAAAATTATGTTTGGTTCTGCAACCCAACAAGACAGACACAGACTTCAGAGGATAGTTAGAACTGCAGAAAAACAATTACTACCAACCTGCCTTCCATTGAAGACCTGTACACTGCATGAGTCAAAAAAAAGGGGGGGGCGTGAAAATATCTACAGACCCCTCACATCCTGGACATAAATTGTTTCAACTCCTATCCTCAAAATGATGCTGTAGAGCACTGCACACCAAGACAACTAGATAAAAGAACTTTTTTCCCCCGAACACCATCACTCTATTAAACAAATAATTATCTCACTACTGTCAAACCATTCACTAAGGCTGCATTGCTATTACTATTAGTCTTCTCATCGTTCCTATCACTCATCTCCTCCCACTTATGATTGCAGGATTGTAACTTTGTTGCTTGTATCCTTACAATGTATATTGATATTGATTGTTTCCTGATTGCTTATTTGCTCCCTATGACTATCATTAAGTGTTGTACCTCATGATTCTTGACGAATGGATCTTGTCTTTTTATGTACACTGAGAGCATATGCACCAAAGACAAATTCCTTGTGTGTCCAATCACACTTGGCCAATAAAGAATTCTATTCTATTTTATTCTATTTTGCAGGTTGTCTGGCAATGCATGTTCCAGTACATGAAAATAAATCATTATTTTCAAATGACTGTAGAATTCAGGTGTTTATTTCAATTTATTTTGTTCTCAACTAATCAGCTGCTTAAAATTTTAAATATTATGATAATTGTAACTTCTTTACTGATTACTTATTTTTCATCCACCATGCCTTTCTCCATTTTTTTCCTTTTCTGTAATTTTCGACTCTACTATTAAATATTTTAAACAAATCCAACAATTAAAAAAAGAAAGGTAATCCTCTCCCATCCCAAGTCAAGCTTGATTCCTGGTGATTACATGGATACATTTTTTTCCTTGACAGCAGTATGTAAGTGCTTTGCCACTGCTGCCTTCTGAGATTTTTCTTTTTTTAGTTCTCTGATTAGCCTTTAGATCTGTGATTTCCTGGGGGACTTCTAACCAACTATTAACCTTGGCTTGAGTTTTCTGAGTTCAGTCCAGGTTGGCTAGCTGCTGCCATCTGCTGAGACAGTCAACAATATTAATTCATGCATGCATGCATGCATGCATGCATTCATTGGCTATTATGCCTGTCATGTCATGCATCTCCAGAGAGTGTACAACATCAAAATACATTGTGTACATTTTAAAAGGCAATAACATACAGAATGCAATATAAAAGTTAAAACAATTTTAATGTATGTATTTAAAAAGCATTACCCATTACTTCTTGAACATATATATTTCCATTTCCTTTCATGTTTTATATCCCTGTTTGCACAGCCTCCTAATCTTTTGCAATAAATGAGGATAGTCTGGCTAAAAAGAACACTCTGAGTTGTGTCTGGTTAAGTTCCATAAATATATTCCTAACACTACCTAATTTCTATTTTGATTCAGCATAACATTAAAAAATGACACAATCTGATACATAAACATACCAAATCATGTCCTGTTCTCTAATTCTGATTTCTGCAATTTATTTTAATTCTGATTATTTTTCTTGCTACTAATTATACCAATAATAATGGCTCAACAGTAGTCTGCAATGACAGTTCAGCCTGGAAGATTTAGTACTATAGGCTTTGCTTTAATTCTATAGTATTAAAAAAAATCAGTTACAGCTATGATAAAGATTTATAATAGATATGTATTTATGTTAATTGATATATTTACAGAACTCTTCCAAAGTAGTATAATTTCCAGCTAAGGTATCGATTTGGGCAAAGCTGATTTACATATTTTCCATTCATTTATTATCATTGTTTTAAAAATGAACTCTCCATCTCACGTAACAGGTACTGATAGCTTTCTACTCTGACCTATATTAGCTGCTTTTACATGGCAAGAATTCAACCCTACAAAATTGTTTATTCAGAGGAATGATATGAAGGCAATTTTATGATCTGAAAGAATGTCTTGCCCAGAAATAAAGGACTTTCACAAAAGAAAGCAAGATGCTCTTAGGGCTGTACAAATCCTTCAGCAAGAATGCATTGGCATGCATGACAGCATTTGTCATTTCCTTCACTTTGTTTCCTCCCCCTCCCCCCCCCAAAAAAATCTACTCATGCTTTTTTTCATTAAATAAAATACATGTGGTTTGTGGCTTTAAGGATTAGATTGAAAATTAAGTAACATGCAACTGACTCTTTGGATTTTATTTATTCTAAAAGAAATGTAGAGCACGGCCATATCTCCATGAAAATAATTTATAGTTTACCATTTGACAAAGGGGAGATCTGCATTTTCTGCTTGGTCCATCACCAATAGAGGCCCCTCATCACTTCCTAAGTGGAGAAATAAAAGCTGATTCTACATTAGTTTGTCCCATTCTAATAGCAGTACACTTAAAATCTGGGCAATCAGGTCTTGGGTTCCCTGGTTATTCTGTTCTCCCCATTTCTTTTTCATCGTCTTGCCATTAATCTGATGATGGTGCATTAACTTAACTGTTCTGAACTTCAAAAACTCTAGCTCCATCCATCCATAACATTTCTCTGTGGGTATCCTTTTGGGTTTTGCCCAGGCGGGATGAACCGTATTCCTTTTGCTTTCCCAGCCCCTGCCTACAGTATTACAAAGCCCTTCCTTTCCCTTCCTTTCATTTCTTTAATGCAACCATTAAGTTGCAATGCAAGTTTCTTGGTGCTCTGTTTCTGTGAAGCTGAACTATTCATTTTTCCTTGTTAGAAATTTTCACTGAACCTGCAGAATTAGTTAGGAACTCACCAATACCGCGTTCCTCTTTTACAACAATGCAACAAGCACAATAAAGGCTATGTGTTAGTGTTAATGGACATAATAGGAGAAGGGGCAAGAAGTGTGAAGAGCAAGAGGCAGAGGAATAAACAGTTAGGTGTAGCAATGGCCATAATCTAGAATAAGCAAGATCTCCAGTTTAAACCTAGCTGAACTCAAAGATTTTATCAGAAGGTATGACTGTAGATTTGAGAAACCAGTTGTCCTATTACAAATGTGCTACTTAAATATTCTTTTGATAAGGACATTTGATATTTGTACTGGAATAATCCTCTCAACATAATTTCTTGATTAAAATATGTCTGATATTCTTAGAAAGAGAAGCAAAAAACACTGTAAAATAAATTATCTCAGTCTCATGAAAAGCATACATCCTGGAAAATAATGAAAATTTGACAGGATGGAGGAGAAAATCTTTAGCCTTTATCTAAACCATTGAAACAATGACTGTATCAAAGTGTCATTAGCAGTATTCAATATTTAATAGTCATATACTTACAGTCAAAGAAATAATCATTTATTATAAATTTGATTCTTTATTTATACATACACATATGTAGTACAGCATGTAGAGTGGGATGTGTTGGCTTATGAGATGGCCTGTAAATTAGAGGTCTGAGCTTAGATAACATAGTGTGGCATTTCACAAATACAGAACAAAATATCATCCAAAGTTCTAGTGAAAGAGGATGGTTATCTGTTGTGGCCCAGCAGGAGCCGTTGGAGCTGCCACCAGACTCCGACAGCGAGGGTACCTGTGAGTCAGCTCTGGAGGATGTGGAGGACCCTGGGCAGGGTTCTGACTCTGAGCAGGGATCAGAGAGGCTGGTCGGCCACCAGGAGGCGCCTAAGGCATGGAGCAGTGGTGAAAGCCAAAGGGAGGGTGCTCCTGATGTCATGCCTTGGAGCAGTGGGGAGGAGAAATGGGACAGCGAGTCAGACATCAGCAGTGAGTTATTGAATACTTGTTACCGGCATGCTAAGCGGCGTCAGGAGCAATTGTGCAGTTACCGGAGGTAATTGTGCTCAGCTGATGATAATTAGACTCCTCTCTAGACTATAAAAGGACTGCTTGTGCACACGCCCTTGTGCAGAAGTCAATGCAGGAACTATTGTGGGAGTACAGTCTTGTGAGCGTGGCAGGCTGGATAGCTGCTATTGCATATCAGTGCCGGATGGTTCTGAAGGTCTAGTCGTGTTGGATTGCTGCCAAGGATCTGTCTGTCTGTACAATAAACCTTGTGAAGTATCTTTGGCTCGGGGTGTGTTTGTGTTGGTGGGGGAAGAGGGGGGTCAGCACAGTTATCAAATGAAAAATGAATGTAATTGAAAATGAACAGCTGCAACTAAGATTGTTAACCTATTCATTCCTTCTCTTACTACAAAGCAGTATGTGAAAACTTCAATCAGCAAAAAGTATAAGGACTAATAGAGTTAATATCTTCTGACCTTTTTTTAGAAAAATAGGTGAGAAATAAGTAAATTTACTTTGGGGGAAATAAAGCAGCATCTTAAATTAATATGATCAAAGAAAAACAGTTTTCTGTTAGATGACATGAACACATGGAGTGAAGATGAGTTGAGATAGTATAGGAAGTGACTGGGCATTGAGACACCCAAAAATGAATGAAATGAAATGAAAATTATGACTGGTGTGTATTTGTTTAGGAAACAGATTTCATTTCAAGTTAATAATTACAGTATAGGAGTATTCATGAGTACATATAGAAAAAATATGGCTCTAAAAGCATGATTGATTGTTTATGATGACAATATTGAAAAAAAAATAGTAAATAATGCAAGGATGTGAGGTTGTGAATGAGACAGTTTTGGTGGAGTGACAAAAGTGGACATTAACTAAAAATGGACATGGAAGGAAAAGAAATAAGAGTGAAAATATATAACTACAGGAAATAAAATATTATCACTGTATGAAAATATTATTAGCATATAATTTCTCAACCTAAGTCTCCATACAAGTAAAAAATAAATATAAAGGAAATGAAATACACAAATACGATTAATAAAAATTAAAAATAAACAAAATGACTAGAAATAGGTTGATTCACTACATCTTTGTATATTGTTATCTTATAACTCTTTACATTGTTCCATCCAGCTACTTGACGTATATAAAATATCAATTGCTACTGCTTTGAAAATTGCTGCGCTGTCTTGGGTCTCTAGAAATCTTCAATATTATGGCAAAAAGAAATCCTACACTGAATCACAGTGACTTCCTATCTTTGCCATGCTTTTTCTTATATTCAAGGCAGCAATGGCAATAAGGAAGACCATGTTTGCAACAATATTTGAGCTCAACGTCATTTAGTATAATAGGTGGGGGGAGACGAGGTTTCAGAAGCTCTTTCTGTGGTGGAGATTTTGGAGGGACAAGCTGTTGACAATGATTCATGGTTCCAAATTCAGAACCATCTGCTATTTTGGAAAGCAACTCTAACCAAGGTGATAAGGTGAACTACAGCAGCTGCATCATTATTGAGTTCTAAAGCTGAGCTAAATGTGACCACTATAATGAGCAACGGCATTCATGGGCCAATTGACTGCTTTCCATAATCCTCTCTGTATCACAGTACCAATAAGATCTCCACTGAAAATGGCCTAGATCTTGATATAGTGTGTCTATTCATCTGAAGTGATTATTAGGTTTTCTATTACTTCCAAAACTATATTATTCCATATGTCAGGTGGGAAAGACAGCAAATGCACAATAAACTTTCATCTCATATACTATTTCACTCAGAATTGAAGCAAACCCTTGCTGGGCCTGACTAGAACTTCCTCAGTGATTGAGACCACTCTTCATATATTTATTTCCAATCTTCTAGAACCAAGTTTATTAGGAAGTTTATTAGTTTATTGTTTGCATTTCCTCACAAAATTCAAGAGAGTGTAAAATCAGAAGGTAAGTTTTCAAGATGACACTGTCATACTTCTTTTTTATATATTCCTTGGCTTCTCTATCAGCTTTAGGTTTCTGACCTTAGCTGTACAGCTGCTGATGTGAGAAGCTGAATGTAAATATAAATGTAAATATAAAAACAGTCAGCAGCTGATATTAACTCCATTGCTTTCCATCATCATATTAGTTTCATATGTTCTGCTCTCCCTTTCTATTGTACAGTAACTAAGGAAGTCTCCTTAGCTCTTTTAATAAGCTCCTCAGACATCTTCTTAGACCAGGGCTGTCAAACTCCCGGCCTGTGGGCCAGATGTATCACATGCTGGCCATGCCCACACCCTGATTAGTGAATGGGGAAAAAATGCCACTACATCAACCCTACTCCTTCTTTTCATTAAACCTGATCTACCCAATTCCTGCAACCAATCTTTATATGTTTTAGTCTCCAATGCCCTAATTATCTTTGCTGCCTTTCCCTGCACTCTTTCTAGAGTCTCAACATCTTTTTTATATTGTGGCAACCAAAACTGGATGCAATATTCAAAATGTGGTCCTACAAAGGTATTATTAAGCGGTATTAACGCTTCATGTGATCTTGATTCATCCCTCTCTTAAAGCAGCCTAGGACTGTGCTAGCTTTTTTGGCAACTACAGCACACTGCTGGCTCATATTTTAGTGATTGTCTACTAGGACTTCAGGATCCCTCTCACTGTTACTACTATTGTGCCAGGTATCACCTGCTCGATACCTGTGCATTTGGTTTTCCTTATCTAAATGTAGAACCTTTCTTTTCTCACCATTGAATCTTACTTTTCTCACCATTGACCATTTTTTTCAGCATATAACTTAGTAACTTAGCACCAAGGAACTTAGATCATTTAGTGATAACAATGCCAGCATTTCCAATTCTTAAGTGAAAATTGTGGGCCAATAAGTGAAGACCTCCTTACAATTTTCTGCCAACTTCCAACAACCACAAGTCAATAGGAAAGCCAAGAGGAAGCTGTAAGTCATAAGTAGCTCACAAGCAGACTGATAGGCTGGTGAGTGGTATGTATGAGTGTTTTCAGGTCTGGAGGTATCAGGTGGGGAAGATGTACTCAAGGAACTTTCAACCTTCTCCACTTTGATTCTGCTTGTGGGAAGCTGGCAGGGAAAGTTTAAAAAAATGATGATCATGTGACCATGGGAAATTGCAATCATGTAAGTGTGAGCCAGTTGTCAAGCACCAAGATCACAATCATGTGACTGCAAGGGTAGTGTGGATTTTGGTAACCAGTCATAAGTACCATTCGTTCAGTACTCTCAAAACTTTGAATAGTCACTGATCCAGTGGTGAGTAAAAATCCCTTTTAGGCTAGCATAGACATGCTGGTAAAAATTTAATATACACTTATCAAGTTAATGAAACAAGATCTACTATACTACTTTTTTTTTCATTTCATTTTAGTACCCAGCCAGCTTTCATGGCTTCAGGGCACCTATGCCACAGACTTTTTCATTTACTCCTTTTTTTGGCTTTTCAAGAGGTATAATTCTAGCATCTTTGTGCCAGACTCTGAGATGATTAACCTGGAAATTGGCATGAACTTGGCTCAGATGGAGGCTGACAGTTGAGAAATATGTTCAGTTGACAACTTAATGGTCTCACCTTTCACTGATGTCAGTGTCCTCCTTTGGAAAATGTATTTGTTTTCTGCTGGAGGTAGACTACAGAGAGCGAGATGTCATATTTACACTTAAAACATTTAAGTGAAACTTACTACTGGAGAAAAGTTTTCAAGATTGAGAGAATAGAACTATGTTCAGTTCTTGAATGAATCAACCTAATTTCTCCAAAGCATATGACTGTAAAAAATAAATCACCCGAGTTTATTTTCTATTAGTTGTGAAAAAGATCTTCTTCATAACATTTATCAATTTTTACATTTTTTTCACTTTATAGAGATACATTTAGATACAAGTAGTCCTTGACATGACCACAATTATGCCAAATTTTCAGTTACTAAGAAAGACAGTGTGTTAAATAAGCTGTAGCCTATTTGTAACCTTTCTTGTAATAATTGTTAAGCTAGTATCATGGTTGTTAAGTGAATCAGAAAGTTGCAAAACATGATAAATGACCCTGGGAAACTGCAACCATCATAAATACATGCCAATTGCCAAGTGTCCAAATTTTGATCATGCAACCATGGGGATGCTGCAACAGTTGTAAGTATGAAAAACAATTATAAACAATTTTTTCAGTGCTGTTATAACTTTGAACAGACACCAAAATGAATGTTTGTAAATCGAGGACTTCATGTATATCAATAGACTAAGACCAGGGATGAAATCCAGCAGGTTCTGACAGGTTCTGGAGAACCAGTAGCAGAAATTTTGAGTAATTCGGAGAACCAGCAAATGCCACCTCTAGACTGGGGTTGGAATGGAGATTTTGCAGTATCCTTCCCCTGCCACACCCACCAAGCCACACCATGCCCACCAAGCCATGCCCACAGAACCGGTAGTAAAAAAAAATGAATTTCACCACTGACTAAGACCATGCACATGAATACAAATTAAATAATTCTACACATTTATACCTAGTTTTTAAAGTATTTTCAGCAGTGAAGTACTATTCTCATACTTTTTTTAGCTTTCACTCCTGTTTCACAAGTAAACTTCACTATTGCTCTTTACCACAGAAAACTACCTAATGCTTTAGCTACAAACCCTGCAGCAATAGAAGAAGTAATTCATATCCTTAAAATTATAGCAATATGGAGTTGGAAAGGTGCTGAAAGGGCAATCAGAACTACCTAGAGTTTTACTTCAAATAAGAGGGTTTATAAACGCTTTGCTGAAGTTGGTAATAAATGCAATTTTATATAGAACTTCTTAGAAGCACAAAGAGAGTCACTTCCAGGATTGATGTAAGCAAGACTGCAACTTAAGAAGGAATTAGACAGAAGTATACCAAATTGTGGCATGCTGTGGAGAAAGTGGAACTATAGAATATATACTCTCATAGCATTCTTCTGCCAACCTAGGAGTTCGAAAGCATGCAAATGCAAGTAGATAAATAGGTACCACTGTGATGGGAAGGTAACAATGCTCCATCATTTCAGCACTGACTCAATGGGTTTTGAAATGGGGATGAGCACTGTCCTCTTAAGTTACTACAGCTAGTAAAGCAATAGAACTCTGAACCAGTAAGCTAGACTAGTCAAAAGAAGAATTTCTTTGACAAAATATCAATGTCAAAAAATAAAACTAAAATTTAATTTTTACTTCCTGTCTGAAAACATACTTGTATTGATCAGATGTAGCCCTTTGGGAAACAGTGAGCTTCAGGCCCATATACAGCATAAAGACAGCATTGATCAGCACTGGATCAGAAAGGGATATGCAGTCCTTATGGTGCTGCTTCGTCTCTCAGTGGTTTCCAGTACCATTCTTCTGAACTAGCTCCTGGATTAGGAATGAGGACATTGCTTTATGATGGATCATCTCTGACAAGATGGTTGCTTGATGAGATCAATTTCCATACACTTCAGTTGTGGGATGCCACTGGCCTTCCCATTCCTCTTTAACATCTGCATGAAACTACTGAGTTGAGTACCATCCATATGTTGAAGATACCCAAGTGTATATCTTTTCCCCTGGCTGAACAAGTGATGCTATCAAAATGATGTCTAGGTTCCTGGAAACTGTTTGGATCTGAAGGAGAAAATGGTTAAGCTATAATCCTAGAAAAATAGAGAAGCGTTGGGTTTGAACTAATGACAATTCTAGAAAGATACTGTGTTTCATTCTGAATGAAGCGACATCCCTTTAAACAGAACTGGTTTACAACCTGGGTGCCCTCTGGGATTCACACCTCCTACTCAAGAAGCAGATAGCAGAAGGCCTTTTCATGCCTTTATCTGGATGAGCAATTACTTCGAATGGAAGGCATTACTTACTGCTATTCATGCTTTTGTCATGTCTTAAGTGGACATTGGGATGCAGTAGAGTGCATAAGGCTGGCTTTGAAGAGCATTCAGAATAGCTTATAGCTTATCCAGAATGCAGATGTTTGAATCGTTAAAAGTTTTCTTTAAAGTGACCCTCATTTGAGAGCTGGTTATCAGTTGGCTACAAAGCCCTTCATGATTCAGAGTCTAGACTTCTAAAGGATCACCTTGTTGCACTAATATTTGACCATCTGATAAAATCAAATCTCTGTAGAGGTCATAAAACTTTATAGGGGTCATGGATTCAATCTCTAACCCTCTAGAACAGTATCCCCTAAGGAGGTTCCCTTCATAACTTTCAAAAAGTCTGTAATAAGTCTGTAAGACTTGGGGGCTGTGACTATTGCCTACATGATGAGTCCCTTCGGGGAGAGGGGGCGGTCTATAAATCAAATAAACTTGAACTTGATTCTTTGTTTTCCAGTACTGAGATTCTAGGATTATGTACATATGTATTATGATTTATGGATTTTAGTTTTTATATCATGTTATTGATATTGATTTTGTCAATCCCTTAACACAGATTAATGATTTGGGTCAGAGTACACTACCCAGAGTTGGTTTGATTGAAATAGTTCATCTGATAATAAATACTGAAGGAGTTTATCTGATTATAATATGATATATTTATCATGATTTGAATAGTGATTAAGAGTTATTCTTCATATGTAAAGGAGATTATAAATTCATTTTTTCTATTCAGTTTGCATTGTTAATTAAATAGTATGTCAGAGCAGGGGTGAGTTGTTACCGCCATTACTACCATTTTGGCATGCAAAGGGTTTGCTCCATGCACATGTGCATTTACATGCAAAAAGGTCTGTGCACAACGTAAGAAAAAGGGAAAAAATACATTTCTGCAATGGAGATTGTTGTGTGCATGCGCAGAAGCAAAAATCAAGATGGTGCTGCTGACAGTAGAACTGGTTCAGGTACGTAGGTGGCCGGGTTACTACCTACTTGGTTAAACTGGTCAGAACTGGTCTGAACCGGTAGGAACCCACCTCTGGAACAGAGGTTTCCTAAAGAACATAGGTTTACCATTGCTTAGGTATATTTGGCCTGCTTAACATAGAATTAATTGCCTTAATGACATTCCCTAAGCATTTTTTACCCTTCCCTTTAAATTTTCCTGCCACACCACAACAATAGCTCAAAGTATTGTCCCTGCTAATATTGTGTTTACAGAACACTGTTTGTAATATAGACTGGAAAGGAAAAGTAAGAAAAGATCTCAGAAATACCCACGTGTATATGTGCCACCTAACATTAAGTTCCCTCAGAGATACATGAAGCTGTTACCTAGCAACATAAACCCAGCTCCTAATAATAACTTGAGTGGAATTATAGCCACTGTTAATAACAAGCTCCCTTCCTTTCCACATCCAAATGTAATTTCACTCTTCAAATTCATCAGCTCTTATTTCAAACAGGGCAAGATATGGATTTCCCATGAACATCAAGTTAGGTCAGTCATTAGAAAGGTGATAGACAGAGTCCAAGTGAAGAGTCATTTGGTCGCTTCTCATTCTCTTTCGGGGTTTTTGAGCCGCTGTCATTTAAAGCAGGAGATCAGAGCTACTGCTGCAGTTTAAGTTACCGCTGCCTGTTGCTTCTCATTCAAATCAAGAGGAAGTCAGACTTGACCTCAGCCCACCAGTTAATTAGAGTTACAGAAGAAAGCTGTATTCAAATCACTGGCATCATGGGGAAATAAGCCCCTTGGGATTTGCACTAAATGTCTTCGGGAAGAAATTAAAGTTTGAGTGGAAAAGAGAAAGAGAGGCAAGATGGTCCCGCTGTGAAATTAATAGCTTAAAATAAGGCCTGAACTGCTAAAGCAAAGAAAGAACTTTTTCCCCCTTTGGATTGGAAGGAACAAGAGAAAAAGTTAACAAGAAGGATCAGGCACAGAATAATATCCTTCATGTTAAATTAAAAGAGCGGGAGTGTACTGAATATTGTATATCAGAATCTATTAAAGCAGTCTCAAAAAGCTGCTCTCTTGATGTCCACCACTTAATAACTTAAGGAAAGCACTATGGTTTTTAAACTTATGTGAATGTCACATTCAGCTGCAGTTGTAAAGAATTATATACTTCCAGAATATTCCAAAGTTATAGACAAGAACACTGGTGTCAAACTCGATGACGTCAAGTAACATATTGTGATGTATTGCAATGTATTTTTGCCTTTGTGGAGCTGGGGTGGGTGTGGCCTGTGCATAATGCATCTGGCCCATGGGCTGCTAGTTT
This sequence comes from Natrix helvetica, assembly GCF_964273705.1. Lineage (NCBI taxonomy): Eukaryota > Metazoa > Chordata > Lepidosauria > Squamata > Natricidae > Natrix > Natrix helvetica. The sequence continues at coordinate 86,933,506 of NC_138548.1, forward strand.
ATGCCCCTGGACATAGAATCACAGAATTGGAAGAGACCTTGGAAGTCTTCTAGTCCAACACCCTGCTTGAGCAGGAGATCTTATACCAGTATTGGTGAACCTTTTTGGCATCAAGTGCCAAAACTGGAGTGCGCTTCTGCAGGGAAGCACGTGAAACCAGGAGAGCAGCTCCCTGGCACGCACGCACGGGAGCACCAGAAACCGGAAGAGCAGTTCCCCAGTGCACGAAGCTGAGCTTCCAGTTTCAGCAAGCGCATATGTGCTGGTCACCTGGTCTTCTGGTTTCTTCTGGAACCTGGAAGAGGAATGGGCAACAGCTGGTGTTCCCGGAAAGATGGCTCTGTGTGCCACTTCTGGCATGCTTGCCATAGATTCACTATCATAGCCTTATACCATTTCAGACAAATGGCTGTCCAGTCTCTTTTTGAAAGCCTCCAGTGATGGAGCCCCCACAATCATTGCATTGTTTGATTGCTCTCACCATTAGTAATTCCTCCTTAGTTGCATCCCAAATCTGGTTGCCTTCATATCATGTAGGTGTTTGCTTCTATTGTCTTTGTTTTCTGAATCTGACCCATCCTTTATACTTTACACTATGTATTTATAATAATATGGTTTGCAATTTTTCATTTTGATTGATATTACATAATAGATGGCTATTGTAGCTAATTATTGCATGACTTGATTTTAATGTTTCAATATTCTAAATTAATGCAAGATTTTTTTAATGTACAGTGGTGTTCTAATGTTACTTAACATTTCATTCACACTTATGATGCTTGCAAATCTCTATTTGTTATGTTTTTCTTACTTTCTGCTTTTCTTCTTAATTGTAGTTTTAACTATTAACAATAAAAATAAAATGTAAAGTGATTCATTTCAATGATTGTATCTCGATCCTATTATCCTAATACCAAAGCAAGTAGCTATGCTTTTTGCCCCATTGCTGTCAGTCTTAGTCAAGTGTCTTTTCTGAAAATTGCTTTCTTACAAAATGGTTTGAGATTTTCAGTTACAGGCAAATGACCTAGTTTATTTTCAATGGCTAAATATATAAATCGCTTCCAAACTTTAGTTGGTTTTTTTTGGAATAGGATAATTTTTGCCAGCTGACTCTTATTTCTTTCATTTCCATATACTGCAAGGTATTGTTTTGTCTTTTGTTCACTAACTACGATCACATTTCTCATTATATTTTCATTCTTTTGAGTTGCTAAAAGTTTTCAACAGCAGTATCCATAGGGTGCAGTAGGTAATTAAAAAGTGTGACATTGTGAGGTTAAGGCGTGTACAATGGGAATGGGGCATGAATCTATCATCTTACCTTTTTTGACCCTCTCCTGCCTTCTGGTTTTCAATTTCCTAATTTTGAGATGATGTGTCAGCTACCTCTAATAGTGCCTGGTAATTATTCTGCCTCAATAAATGGATACACTTTTGTACAGATAGTCTTCTACTTACAGCCATTCATTTAGTGACTGTTCAAAGTTAGAACGGCACTGAAAAAAAATGATTTATGACTATTTTTCACATTTACGTTGCAACATCTCCAAGTTCACATGATTAAAATTCTGATGTTTGCCAACAGGTATGTATTTATGATGATTGCAGTGTCCCAGGGAAATGTGATCATCTTCTTACAAGCAAAGTCAATGGGGAAGCCAGATTTACTTAACAACTGTATTATTAACTGCAATGATTTGCTTGACAACTATGACAATTAGGGCTGTAAAACGGGCACAAAGGTCACTTAACAACTTTTTTGTGACCTTTGTCCCCATTTTACAACCTTACTTGCCGCAGTGGTTAAGCAAGTCACTGCAGTTGTTAAGTTAATAACACAGTTGTTAATTAAATCTGGCTTCCCCATTGACTTTGCTTGTTAGAAGATCACAAAAGGGGATCATGTTTCCTTGAGATATTGCAACCATCACAAATACTGTACATACCAATTACCAAGCATCTACCTGCACACAAAAATATTCTACGTGATATGCAGGCTTTTACATAATGCTGCCTTTAGAAATAACACGATCTGGGCTTGAATATGAAGAGCAGCAGTCTGATGATGGTGAAGTGGAGTTATTATCCTTTGATTATGCTAATTATATCTTAGTGTTTCCATCTGTTCTCAAGCCTAACTCACTTGAACCTGTTTCATGACATTCAGTGATTGTGAATGATTTTCTCCCCCCTGGAATTACCTACAATTTATTGAACCCATGTATTTGCTGATTTTCTTGGAAAATATTCAGCCTGAGGATGATAGCCCAGGATCTAGAGGAGAAATCTGTCAATCTTGTTGGAGCTCAGTCCAAACACTTGTATCTTTTCTGGGAACTAAGGGCTCATGGACTTTGTATATAAGTGCAAACATTCTGTTCATAACTGATATTTGTTTCCATGCCCAGGTGGCTGCAGAACACTTACAGTATTCCCAGTTTTTGTATATCACATTGCTGGATCCGTGACTCTCAGGAACAAGAGGATGTCGGTTCTATGATTTTGCTCCATGTATTCTTTGGCTGTTAGTGCTACACTCCAAACCATATGGCAGTTGACAGAATGTCAACCCCGAGGCTTTGTTCATAGTTGTCTGACAGCCATTCAAAAGTCAGTTTCTGTATGTCCCGACTTGTCAAATGATACTGTTTTGAGCAGATCATTTAAAGGGTGTTGGTTCCCTATTGCTTGCAGTACAAATCCTAACAGATATTGTAACCATGCCCAACAGTGTCCTGAAGTAAGCTACAGATCAGATGGGTGGAGGTGGAAATTCTAAAATACTATTCACTTATTTATTTATTTTTTGCAACTGGCTTCACTCCTGTTCATTTGCTCCATGAAATATGTGGGCTGTTTGCCTTTGTTCTGTTTTAGACTAGTAGCCTTAATGGTTGCTAGAGCTTAATCCATGATGGAATCATGAACAGCAACACCCATGTACTGCATGAGGAAAAAAGTAATACCTCTTGTGAACAACTTAGGAAATAGCAGAAATCTTCAAAAAAAAAAATCAGTCAAATAGCATAATAAAACCATCTGGGTCAAGCAACATCTGCTAAAACTCATTATTAGCATTGAGCAGTTAAAATACATGACTAGTTCTAAGTCAAAGACTAAATATATGGTCAGTAGGAAATTCCTCTATCTCTTTTCTTCATTTTCCAGCTGCTTCAGGTTTACACATTTGCAAATTCTGCCTTTTGTTTTTTAGTTTGCTACATTGGTGCTTACCAGTCTATTGATTTGGGATTGTTTAATAACCATATTTAGCTTTATTTTTTTAGAATACATGGGCTGTCCAGTAATGGATACGATAAGCTGGGTAGAGTACATAAAGGGATCAAATGAAGGAGCTAGATCAAATAGACCTAATCCAAGGAGATGGATCAAATGAAGAGGTGGGAACAAAGGGGGAGAGAAAAAATGACTACAAAAGCCTTTTGCTAATCTAGATGCTTCCGGGGCATTTCTGTAAGAGATGGAGTATAGTTGGTTCATTTAAATGCAAGCTATCATTTTGAAATATTCTGTGTTTTTAGGAGGACCTCCTCATCAGGTAGGTAAGCCTGAGACAGAAGCTCATTAAGTTCATTAGCTTAGTTTTGTTTAGAATAATTCCTGTATCCTATATGATACTGGTTGTAGATTTGTATGGGTGTTTCTTTATCTCAAATGCTAAAACTGTTTTGTTTCTTCACAATCAGGGTTTTGTTTGTTTAAATTGAATTTGTGAAGGAGTGAAATTGCCTGTTAACCTTTCACACTACCCACTAAACGAAGTCTCAACACCATCAGTTTAAGGGGAACTGCAAAATGAACTGGAGAGATCCCTACTTCGCTATCTTAGAAGAGCCAAATTCTTGAACCAAGGACAGACTCTGTGTTAAAACTCTTTGGAACACCCTCTTCCTAGGTGCAGCCCTTAATATTTATCATAAACAAATTAAACCCACTTTGTCTGAGGTTTTTGGCCTTAAATTACTTTACTTTACTTTACTTTTATTTAGATTTTTATACCGCCCCCTCTCCCCAAAGGGACTCGGGGGGAGCTTTGGGTAAGAGCTTTCGTGTTATTTATGAGATTTTTTTTGTATCAAATGCTTTATCTTATTGTTCTTTATCCAGAGTGTCATCAAGATTACTGTAGGATATAAATGCAAGATACAAAGTGATGTTAGCCTTTGTAAATCAGCCAAACTCAGCTAGATGTTGCAACCTAGCTGAGCAAAACAGGCCATAGCAGCCAATAGCCAAAACAGTTATAGATTATTTTAATCTAAAGTTATTCCTTCACATTATTCCTTAGGAATAACAGCATATTTTGCTATCATGAAACCTAAAAATAATGACAGCAGATATGCTTTTTAACTGCAATATTGAATTGTAAGAGATTTGTTATTTAAAAGATATATTTTCATTCCTCCTGCTTGAACTCAAAATCATAGTCCTGCTGCAATTAAGCCTGTAAAATATTTCTGTTTAAATGTGAATGAATTTTCCTAATTAAAATAAAAGGAATGAATGCTAGTTCTAGTCACTAATTTTTAATATTAGCCCTATAAGTAAAAGATGTGTTATTTTGTTTCAGCATCTAAATATTACCCTATTACCCCCCCCACCCCACCCCCAAAGAGTTCCAGAGATTTTTGAACACGTGATTGTTATTTTAGGAAATACATTTTAATTGCTCTAATTTCTTGGGAAAATTTAAACAATGGGTACCATGAACTACTATGAGAAATCCAGCAGAGATGACAGACTCAAAGTTGCCAATGATGTTAATCAATGAACAAAAAAATAAATAAAACGAGGACTAAAGTTTATTCCAACAGAAAGTCTGTTGAGATTCTTAGTCATCCAGGTCATGGTTGCCCCAGAGGTGCTTTTTCAGGGGGCAACTGTACTTTCTTGTTTTTTTTCTTTTGAAGATGTTTCGCTTCTTATTTAAAAAGCTTCTTCAGCTCTGACAGGATAGTGGGGAATGGAAGGATTTATACTCCTTGCATACAGCTGATCATTTGTGTCTTTTTAGAACAGGGGTGTCAAACTCACAGCCCACAGGATAGATGCGTAGCATGCTGGCCATGCCCACCCCTAGTTTAGCAAAGGGGGGGGAGTTGCAATATGTTTTCAAACTCATGGCATGATGATGTGATGCCATGAGTTTGACACCCCTGTTTTAGAAGGTCGTTGAAGCACTTGGAGGTTTATTTGTGTCCTCAGGGTCACCTGAGTAGTGCTCTTGGTTCATGTAGTCTGCAATTTTTCCTCTGGAAATCCATCCCCACTCCCACACCATTCAAAGGTTGTTCATCCCAAATTGTATAGCTAAAGGTCTGTACAGGTTCTCATTCATCCAGGTCATGGTTGTCCCAAAGGTGCTTTTTTCAGGAAACTACTGTACTTTCTTGTTTTTTTCTTTTGAAAAAAGGAAATGGATTTCCAGAGGAAAAATTGCAACTACAGGAACCAGGAATACTATTCAGGTGACCCTGAAGGAATAGACAAACCTCCAAATGCTTCAATGACCCTCTAAAGGGATGCAAATGACGGGCTACGTATCTGCAAGGAATATAAATCCTTCCATTCCCCACTATCAGAGCTGAAGATGAGACGTGAAACATCTTTGAAAGAAAAAAAATCAGAAAGTCTAATTTTATTCCAATCAGCAATTCTGATAGTATTTAAAAACTTCTTTTAATGAAAAGAAGGACTAAGGATGACATGATAGCAGTTTTCCAATATCTAAGTGGCTGCCATAAAGAAGAGGGGTCAACCTATTTTCAAAAGCTGTGAAGGCAGGACAAGAAGCAATAGATGGAAAGTAATCAAGGAGAGAATGTAGTAATCAAGGAGAGAATCAAGGAAAGTAATCAAGGAGAAAATCAACCAAGAGCTAAGGAGAAATTTCCTGACAATTAAAACGATTAATCAATGGAACAACTTGCCTCCAGAAGTTATGGCTGTTCCAACACTGGAAGTTTTAAAGAAGAGATTAGATAACCAGTTGTCTGAAATGATGTAAAATTTTCTTCCTGAGCAAGGGGTTGGACTAGAAGACTTACAAAGTCCCTTCCAAATCTGTTATTCTGAATAATAAATTGACAGGAAGTTCTCAAAATTGTGAGATAAGACTGAAAAAAAGGAACAAACAAGAATGAGGGTGAGTGGGACAAAATCCACTTTAACTGCCAGAATACCACTAAAGTAATATAGGTCGTGAGCAAGGTTCTTTTTCATGTCAATGAAGATTGTCAATCATCCATAAGGTTCTTTTTCATGCCACAAAAATAATTATGACTGAGATGAGTTACAAATTATGTCCTCCCATACACATTTACTAAGGGACCTCATTGTGAAGTACAGGTTACCCCAGAAGCTAATTATAATACCTTATATTAGGTATGCAATTTTGTATTGGGTACTAGAATGATGCAGTGATTAAAGGCATTGGATTAAAACTGGGTGACTAGATACTCTACTTCTACTTCTGCTATAGGCATGAAAATCAGCTTGATGACTTTGGCCCCATCACTCTCCCTCCACCCTAGAATAAATGCAATGACAACTTCTGAAAATATTGTCACAAAAATGCAGGACCTGTCTGTCTAGTTGCCAGGAATCAAGACTAACTGAAGGCATCTTTAACTACAAATAGAATTTTACTAATATCTGTTTTTCAATCAGTTATGCTGTTTGAGATTGGTGATAAAGTCCAGTACATGTAGCTGATGTGCTTAGCACACTCTCTTCATTCTTTTATTGTTCTGAGGATGCATTTATATGTACATGTTCATAAACTAATTCCTTATTTTAGCTGACTACTTTATCTGAAGAGAATTGCAATGATATTCTGATAGGTGGCTAGAAAAAGGCTCACAATTAGATGTCAACTCTTTTTTACAATTAGATGTCAACTTTGTTTCACAATTAGATGTCAACTTAAACCATAATTACTGTTCCAGCTGACTGTAGTCTTCCTGTCTTATCATGCTTCAATTACATCCTACAGGGAAATGCCAAGTGGGATCTCTTTCCCCATTTTTACCCCAGATTGGGATATCAGCTAGGAGACATTACAAGTAATGGAAAAATATAATATAAAATTGCCACACTAGCTTATATCCTTCTTAACCCCATCTGTTGATAAAGTACACTCAGTAACCTGATCGATTTATATGAAATTATGAGGCATCTCAATAATAAATGAATTAATGGTTTTTTTCTAAGAGTAGAAGCGCTTTGAGAAACTGCAATGCAACTTTTGTGACAGGATTACCTATACATAAACTATAGTCTGTAGTCTTCAGAATTCACAAATTTAAATTCTTTATTTTTATATAGGTAATGTAAAAACAAGTAGAAAGCCAAATTCCAATATCCATATTAAGCATAAAAGATGTGAGTTAGTTTAGATCCTGCTACAATTCATATGAAGTTCCACCAGAGTAAGTGACTGTAATAGCAATCATGATTTGTGTACTATGCACACAAGTATATCACAAGTGAATATCACAAGTATATAATTCCCTATTGCACAAATATTCTGAGCATATTACTGTATTTTTCAGATTATAAAATGCTGTGGACTATAAGACACACCTAGCTTTTGGGGAGGAAAACAAGAAAAAAAATCTGCCCCTGCCTCCCAACAATTTGCCTCCATGCAGCAAACAGCCTGATCAGCTTCAGCGTAGCCTGATTTAGCACAAGCAGATGATTGATGGTTGGATCTTCCTTCCAGAATACCACTTATGAGTTGTTCCAGGCTGTGGGCATCGCCACCGCCCATCAATGCCATTGCCGCCTATGGTCACCTCTGCGCGACCCATTTTTGGTCTCCTATGCCTATGGTCTCCTATGACTCATTTTTGGCCTTTGCACATCCCATTTTTGGCCCATTCTATATGGTGGGGATAGGCGGTACCGATTCCTGCTACCTGGAATGGGCCAAAAATGGGGCACATGGACGCCAAAAATTGGAAGCATGGAGGCCAAAAATGGGATGGTTAGAGGCAGTGATAGGCAGCATGGGGCGATGGTGACAATGGGTGGTGGTGATCCCGTCAGCCTGGAACAGCTGATAAGCAATATTCCAGGAGGAAGATCCAACCCCACAATCAGTTGCTCGTGTTAAATAAGGCTGTCTGAAGCAGGCTGTTTGCTCTTGCTGTGAGGCAAAGGCTGAAGAGTGGGGGCTGGCAGGTGGGTGGGGCTTTGGCAACATTCACTGTATAAGTCTCACAGACATTTCCACCCACTTTTTTGGGAGGGAAGTGTGTCTTATACACCAAAAAATATGGTAAATACTCCTCCTCCATTTTTCAGATAAAGATTCTAAGATTTTAGGGGAAGGAAATAAATGATCAGCTATCAATAAATCTACAAATAGATATAAACTTGACAGAAAAAAATGCCTTTTTTTGTAATCTCCAGAAGTTCTGACCTTTAATCCCCATCTGCTTTTGCCCATATGGCCAATGTTAAAAATAATGTGGGATCTTCTGGTCTGTTTTGGAAGCCAACAAGTTGATAATTCTTATATTGGTCCACCCCAGTTGTTTTTATTTTCTCTTTTTTTCTAGCACTTTCACTTCTAGGAGGAAGTGAAAACCTTTTATAAATCGGTTTTATGGGATTTATTTTGGAGCTAGAGAATTTATGTTTCAATGAGCTCTCCAAATATTTTCCACCTTCTTTTTATTTTTACCCAACTAATACTAACAGAATAACATACTCTTCTTCTAATTGAAATTATGTAGATAAATATTTCTGGGAATAATATAACGTACAATAGACATCCATGTGTGTTTGTGTGTGTGTGCTTGTGTGTGTGTGCTTTTTTCCCCTCTACTCCAACAATGTGAATTGATGACAGAATTTGCATGCTTTCCAGGAAACAATCAGTCTGCAGCCATCAAAAGCAAAATATCAAAAACAATTGCAATAGAATAACATCTTTTTTCCTACTGGGAATGGACTGGACAAATTCTAAGGGTCTACATAAATCAGATTTATATTTCATGTTTGAGACATTATGTATCACATGTTCACATGTGTGTGTCATATATATATATATATATATATATTTCTGTATGCAGCCAATGTAATCAGAGTTCTCAGCTCCTTCTTTGACCAAAGGCAAAACATTTGTAATAAAAATGAAATATTCTCCTCCTCTCCTATTTTTTCTTTGAAAATGACTATGAGCTTGTCACAGTTAAAAGTAGGTACATATGCATTTAATATGAGTAAAATACAGAGCTTAAAATGTTGCTTGGTGTTTTTTTGAGCAAGTGCTTGGTCTAATAAGTAATATTATTTATTGGGTTGAATTTATCACTCTAGGAAATGATTGTTATTTTTTTCAGTTATTTTATCCCCTAGGGCACTAGAATGTTGTGTGCGCAACAGATTATATTAATCTGTTAATCTTTTTCAGGGTTTTTGTATCTAAGAAAGGATAAACCATAGAAGTGTTACAGATGCATGTATTTACATCACTTACAGAAAATGGTTAATATAGTTTGCAATTATAATTAAGCAACTGAAGGCATTATTGATCTTTTCTGTTGAACATAATTTAACACCTAGTGTTGGTGGTGTTTCCATTCAGTTCGGAATCATACATACATACATACATACATACATACATATACATAAAATATGTATTAAAATATGGTTTTCTGCCTGCATGGTCTTCAGTGATGAGCCGAAGGACAGAAAGAGGGAGTAGTGACCTTCCTCCCATATTTAGGCATACCAGGGGTTGTAACACAAATACATACCTATTTCCCTGGCTCA